>NC_141032.1:42462500-42520000 GCF_052040795.2 Danio rerio | reverse complement strand
TCTAATCATCTTGTTTAATCTTCTTTTCACATCGCCGATAATTTCGCATGCTCAAACTCTAGTGTGACCACAGCATCACTCAATTCAATTTTGTGTTGTAATCAGTTTGCATGAAGTTACTACAGATTTTGAAATCCACACACAAGAGAAGGTGCCTAAACTATTGTATAGCCTATTTTTTAGATCAATCAATTTAATTTCACACATCTCAATACTTCTACACTCCTATTTCTGTCTGAAAAACATGACATTATCTAGCTTTCTCTAGAAGCTGAATGGTATTTCACTGTGATCTTCTTTTATAAAGAAAGAGCACATAACTATGCAGCCACATAGGGGTGCACAAACATTGCATAAAACTGTATATTAATCCGTGAATGACCTGCATGGACATGCAGGAAGCCTTTCTGTGTATTGGATATTTCATATTGATAACTTTATGTTCTATACCCTTAAGTTTTTTTTTAGTAACAGTATTATGTTGATTGCTAATCCACAAGTGAAGATGATTATGGGTTAATCATTTGGGATATGACTCCAAATAAGGTTATATTTCAGCACTTTTGAAATGGACAGCAACTACTTAGTAGCACATAGAAAATGTACTTGAACAATGTTACATGCCTATTTGGGAAAAGTACCCACACGTAGAGTTGGAATGAACACCTACAAACTTGTATGTATAGAACGCTATTAAAATAAAATACCTAACCCTGACCAATTGTTAATTTCAGAAAAAAGAAAACCCAGTAATAATAATAATAATAATAATAATAATAATAATAATAATAATAATAATAATAATAATAATAATAATAAAACAACAACAACAACAACAATAATAATAATAATAATAATAATAATAATAATAATAATAATAATAATAAATAGTAATAATATTAAACTGAAAAAAAAAAGAAAAGTATAAATCTGCAGTCCAGCTAGACCAGCCTTTATTTCATCCCCTGTTGTTTTGTCGATATCTTTTTTTAAAAATGGTTAATCCTACGTCATGTTTTTTTTTTTTTTTTTTTTTTTTCCTTTGACCTGAAATTACTTTTCTGTGTGGTCTCATTTAAGCCTACTTTTTTCTCGACTCATAAAGCCTGGCCTTCATTACAGCATTTTCCAACTAAAATCCACCCAACCGTTTTGATTATAGTGGAGCTTATAATGAGATTTACAATAGGAGTTGTAAAATATATGTGGTGTAGTCCTGCAGTCTCTGTGAAAGACTCTATAGAATACATATAATAATCTGTCTAGACTTGTGATTAGAATTTCTGTCAGTCTAAAAGTCATAATTAATTTTATATTGTATTTTCCAGACACATCTTAGACAATAAACTCTACTTGTGCTCATGGGGATTGTGCATTTGCTTTATACAAAACTTTTAAGACTCTTATGATTTTATTTATACTAGTTTGGCAAAGCCTATAAGAAAAGAAAAGTGAAACTTTATGGACATATTGAAAAAAGAAGAGAAAAAACAAAACTTAAATAACAGAAAACGGAAGAGTATCACAAAAACCTATTCATTAAACTTTCCAAAAACCTAAATTTAATAAAAAACAGTACATTAACTTTAAAATAAAAATGTAAAAATTAAAACTATTTAAACTTCAAACTATTCATAATCATTACAAAAAATAACAATTTAATACATATACTTAAAAAAATAGTTTATTTAAACAAAATGCAACTAAAACATAGAAATAAAAATAAATAAATAATAGTAATGATGCATATTTCAACAAGATGATGCTAAACCACATTTTGCACACATTACAAAGACCTGCCTGCAGATAAAGAGGACACAGGTATCTGACTGGCCTGCCAGCAGTCCTGACCTGTCTCCAATAGAGAATGTGTGGTGCATTTTGAAGCACAAAATGCGACAACAAAGGCCAAGTACTGTTACTCACCTTATGACTTGTTTGCAGAGAGAATGGGACAAAGTTACACCTGAAACACTTCATTACTTGCTGTCTTCAGTCCCTAAATGTCTTTTAAGTGTTGTGAAGATGAATGGCAGCATTACAAAGTGGTGAATGCTTTACTGTTCCAACTTGTTTAGATTTAAATATCATTACTTTGTTTTTTTATTTGCTTTTTCCAAACCGTCCCAACTTTTTTGATTTGAAATCTGCTTGAAATAAAATAAATGTCAACTTAATAAAATACATTCAAAGATTATTCTATGGCTGAGAATTAATTTAATATAAGTTGATGTTCTGAAATAAGTGTAGTTAAAATAATAATAAGTAATTAGTTACGTCAAACAAATAACATGTCAAAACAATAAAAACAATCACAAAACAATTACTCAAAAATAAAATAAATAATTAAAACTGTTAATAAAATAAAGAAAATAATTCAAATATTCTAATTAAATTTAAAACAAAATATATACAAATATAAAATCCAACTATTAATAAATTCTACAGCTGTAATAATTTACATTTACTGGCCACTTTATTAGGTACTAGTACTGGGTTGCACCCCCTTTTGCCTTCAGAACTGCCTTAATCCTTCAGGGCATAGATTCAACAAGGTACTGGAAATATTCATTAGAGATTTTGGTCCATATTGACATTATAGCATCACACAGTTGCTGCAGATTTGTCTGCTGCACCATCCATGATGTGAATCTCCCGTTCCACCACATCCCAAAAGTACTCTATTGGATTGAGTTCTGGTGACTGTGGAGGCCATTTAAGTACAGTGAACTTATTGTCACTTTCAAGAAAGCAGTCTAAGATGATGCACATTATGACATGGTGTGTTATCTTGCTGGAAGTAGCCATCAGAAGATGGGTAACTGTGGTCATAAAGGGATGGACGCGGTCAGCAACAATACTCAGGTAGGCTGTGGCGTTGACTCTCAATTGGTACCAATGGGCCCAAAATATGCCAAGAAAATATCCCCCACACCATTACATCACCATTAGCAGCCTGAACCGTTGACACAAGGCAGGATGGATCCATGCTTTCATGTTGTTGACGCCAAATCCTGACCTGAATGTCGCAGCAGAAATCGAGACCCATCAGATCAGTTAACGTTTTTCCAATATTCTATTCTTTAATTTTGGTGAGCCTCTGCGAATTGTAGCCTCACTTTCCTGTTCTTAGCTGACTGGAGTGGTCTTCTGCTGCTGTAGCCCAACCGCCTCAAGCTTCGACAAGTTGCGTTCAGAGGTATGGCACCAAAAACCATGCCACATTCAAAGTCACTTAAATCACCTTTCTTCCTCATTCTAATGCTCGGTTTGAACTGCAGCAGATCGCCTTGACCATGTCTCTTTGCCTAAATGCATTAAGTTGCTTCTGTGAGATTTTATTATCAGAAATTTGCGTTAACGAGTAGTTTGACAGGTGTACCTAATAAAGTGGCCGGTAAGTGTATGTAAAACGTAAAATATGTAACGTAATATGTAAAATATCAGCAATTTACTTTTATTTTCCTTGTGTAAAGAGAGGCATGTTGGAGGGGCTGATTTCAACAATCGTGTGTCTTTGTGTGTGTGTGTGTGTGTGTGTGCAGTTTTGCATCAGTCGGTCAGTGAGCAGAATGTGGGTGGTTTGTGGTTCATTTCTACACTGTAATTCAGTTCTGCCTTGTTTACTCGCTGCTTTTCATATCTCTCTCACTATAGACTCAAACTCTTGAAATAACTGGAGCATCTTCAGACTCTTTATAGATAAAGAAACAAATGTGTACTTAGCCTTCTTTTGAATTTATATAGCTTTTGATTATCTAGAAGTCTATAGGCCTATTAACACTACCAGCAACATTACAGTACATAAAGAAGTGGCACATTTCAAAACCTTTATCTTATAAAATGTAAAACACAAAATCCTTACAACAGAGGATATTATGTAACTATATTTTATATAATTATAATAACTCATATAATAGTAAATATTTGACATCTCCATTTTAGAAATAAGTGTATGTTACACAATACAAACACTGCTTTTATAGAAGAAGAAAGCACACACACGCTTATAGGTTGTTGAAGTGATGTTGCATTTTCACTGTCACACATGACAAACAAAGTATCGATCTGATATATTGATGGATGGATGGATGAAAGGATAGGTTGATGGATAGATGGCTGGAAAGAAGTATGGATATTTGGATGTATAGATTAATGGATAGGTGGATAGATGGATGGACAGATAGATAGATAGATAGATAGATAGATAGATAGATAGATAGATAGATAGATAGATAGATAGATAGATAGATAGATAGATAGATAGATAGATAGATAGATAGATAGATAGATAGATAGATAGATAGATAGATAGGATATTTTAGATTTTTTGAATCATGGATTTTTCAATATTTCAATGGATAAGTAAATGGATATTTGGATGAATGGGTGGATAGCTATTTGAATGGATGGGTGGATGGATAGTTGGATAGATAGGTATTTAGATATTTGTATGGATGGATGGATGGATGAATATTTGGATGGATGGGTGGATGGATGGTTGCAACCAAAGCTCATTCTGGAAACGTAGCCCCGCGGACATTTCTGGAGACCGCGATTTACGTGGCCGGAGGTACGTAAAGGCCGCGTTTTTTTTTTTTTTTTGAGTGAACGCTGCGGGGCGGTGTTGCGCCGCTCCGCCCCTCCTCTTCGCGCTCGCTGGCCGTCGGCTCGCCTCCGAGTGGAGGGCTTTCCCGACGCAATCAGTTTGTCCGCCTAGCTCACAGCGTTGCGTCGGCGGAGCGGAGGCCCCGGAGGAGGAGGAGCCGGCCGTGTTGGACGACGACCGGGATCGAGTCTGGGGTACGGCGGGTTCCGGAAATCAGGTAAGACGAAAAACGGAATCCGGAAAATAAGGGGGCTTTTGCTTTTGCTTTTTTTTTTTTTTTTTTTTTTTTCCCCGATCCGGCGGCTATTAGCGCGAGAACGGCGCGGGCGCGAACGCCGCGTGCTCCCAAAAGGCGCCCGCCCGAGACACGAAAAAGCACGCACAGCGGCCTCTCGCGGATCCGTGAAAACAAAAAAATGCTCGAATACGTACCTCCCGGGACGTAAATCGCGGTCTGCAGAAACGTCCACGGGGCTACGTTTCCACAATGAGCCCGGGTTGGATATTTGGATGGGTGGGTGGATGGATGGATAGATAGGTTGATATAAGAGAGATGAACGAAAGGATAGGTGGAGAGATGAGTAAATAGATAGATAGATAGATAGATAGATAGATAGATAGATAGATAGATAGATAGATAGATAGATAGATAGATAGATAGATAGATAGATAAATAGATAGATAGATAGATAGATAGATAGATAGATAGATAGATAGATAGATAGATAGATAGATAGATAGATAGATAGATAGATAGATAGATAGGGGGGTAGATGTATGTGTATTTGGATGAATGGATGGATAGATGATTAGATGGTTAGATCAAAAGTTAGAGAAAGATAATTACAAAAAGGTAAAAATGTACATATATAAATATATTGGTCCTTATAAACACCAGAGACAGTACACACACACACGCATGCAGGCTTGTACACTAACACACACACACACACACACACACACACACACACATACAATATTGTCTTTGGAACAACATGACAGTCAGTAAATAATGACTACATTTATTTTTTGTTGTTGTGAACTATTCATATCTACATTGTACAGACAGGATAAATGGGATATGCATCACCACCATAAACTATAAAAACACAATCTGAATCCCTCTCACATTTACACACCTGAAGAAAATTGTTCACTCTTATCAGAAAGAGCATTACATCAGCTATGAGACAGTATTCTAGTCTGGAGAGAAAAAGAGAGAGAGAGAAAAAAATGAGCGTCTGCAGATGACTGAGTGTAACTAAGCTGAGCAAATGGAGCCCGGGGCTGAAAACTTTCTTCACTGACCAGAGGGCGAAGGCTAAGAAATACCATTATGTCCATAAACTGTGTTGCAGATTGGAAGACGTCTCTCCAACACAATGTCAACAAAGAGAGCAGGAATTCATCAACCCCGGCTGACTCCTTCACTTTTTTTTGCCATCGCTATACACTTTAGCTTTGGTGGTAATTGTGTGTGTGTGTGTGTGTGTGTGTGTGTGTTGTGTTTCTGTCTAGTTCTGTCTTTGAACAGAACAATATGTTTATTTAATGATGGTGTGATAACAGCTGTTTTTTTTTTCTCTTCCCAAGCTGTAAGATGTTTCTCAAATAAAATTGGTGGGAAAATATACGTAAAGAAATTATTAAAAAGTTATTTTTAGGATCTTGCAAGTATAAAATACTTTCATACCTCACAATGATTGCTATCACGATTTATGTTTGTTACATGGATTAATGTTTATTTAAGAAACATCCCAGGAGCTCATTTTAAATAAGTTTCTATTCATACCCCAATACTCATTAATGAGGTATTGTCCATTCATACCTCACAGTACTTATTATTGTGAGGTATAAATGGAAACTTATTTCAAATGAGCTCCTGGGATGTTTCTTAAATAAAATTTAATCCACACAACAAATATAAATCGTGATAGCAATCATTATAGCAATTATCCAAATTATGGAGAACCAAGAGTGCCACTTTACATTTAATTTCATTATCAATATACACTCAGTGGCCACTTTATTAGGTACACCTGTCCAACTGCTTGTTAATGTACAGTTCTTATAGTCAATCACATGGCAGCATCTCAATGCGTGTAGACATGGTCAAGAAGATCTGCTGCAGTTCAAACCATGCATCAGAAGATGAGGAAGAAAGTTGAATTAAGTGACATTGAACGTGGCATGGTTGTTGGTGCCAGACAGGCTGGTCTGAGTATTTCAGAAACTGCTGATCTACTGTGATTTTCATGCGCTACCATCTTTAGGGTTTAACGAGAATGGTCCGAATAAGATAAAATATACAGTGAGTGGCAGTTCTGTTGGCACAAATTCCTTGTTGATGCCAGAGGTCAGAGACCAGACTGGTTCGAGCTGATAGAAAGGCAACAGTAACTTAAATAATCACTTACTACAACTGAGGTATGCACAACACGTTGAACGTTGAGACAGATGGGCTACAGTAGTAGAAAACCACACCGGGTGCCACTCCTGTCAGCTATGAACAGGATACTGACACGACAATTCTTACAGGCTTGGATAAACGTTGAGTCTTGATTTCTGCTGCTACATTAGGATGAAGGGGTCAGAATATGGCGTCAACAACATGAACGCATGGATCCATTCTGCCTTGTATAAATGGTTCAGGCTGTTGGTGGAGGTGGTGTAATGGTGTTGGAAATATTTTCTATGCACACTTTGGGCTCATAGTACCAGTTAAGCATCTTGTCAATGCCACAACCTACCTGAGTAATGGTGCTGACCATACATTTATGACAACCGTGTACCCATCTTCGGATGGCTACTTCCAGCAGGATAACGCATCATAAAGCGCAAATAATCTCAGACTGGTTTCTTGAACATGACAATGAGTTCACTATACACAAATGGCCCCTACCCATATGGACCAAAATCTCTGAGGAATATTACCAGGACCTTGTTGAATCTATGCCATGACGGATTAAGGCAGCCATGATGTGTTTAAATGTGTATAAATAAATCAAAAATTAGATACATTATATTAATAGACATTGAAATTTGAGTTTTTAAATGTCATTTAAAATAACAAGGCAATTGATGAGCTTTAGCACATGTTGTGGCATTTTTATGTGTGGTATTTTTTTGTTATATATATTTATCACTCAACCTTTTTGGAGGTCTTCAATCCACATTTTATCCCTTTACTTACTTGATGGTTATTGAAAGGTTGTTGATTTGAGAAAAAGAAGCGAGGTCTTTGGTCTCGAGGTTTATTAGACTTTCTGAAATGCTTGACTTTGCCTATTTGTGGCAAATATGTTCGTATAATGACAAAAATTTGACCCTGGCTGGCAGTTTCTTAGAATGCAGCTTCATTTTTCTCATTACATTCAAAAATGCACTTCCTTCTACAAAATTGGGTATGATAAACTATTAAAACATTGGGCTTTCAATTTAATCAATTTCAAAAGGGATTTAGTAGAAGATTTTAGTATATATATATATATATATATATATATATATATATATATATATATATATATATATATATATATATATATATATATATATATAATCTTTATTAATTAATATTATTTACAGTAATTTTCTTGAAAGTGATGTTTATACATTTATTTTGTTTTTGTATTTTAATGAAATATTTATTTATTTATTTATTTAATTATTAAATTGTACATATTTTAGTATTTTAGTAAACCTATTTTTAATTAAATTATTTAATGTTAATAATTGGCTTTTTATTCTTTTTCAACTAATAATAACTTGACTTCTAGTCACCAGACATGAATATTATTGAGCATCTCTGGGGTAAGATGAAGGAGGAGGCATTGAAGATGAATCCAAAGAATCTTGATGAACTCAGAGTCCTGCAAGAATGCTTTCTTTGCCATTCCAGATGACTTTATTAATTAAGTGATATAAGTGATTTGAGTCATTGCAGAAATATATGGATGCAGTCCTCCAAGGTAATGGGAGTCATACACAATATGAACTATTTTCCCACTGCACCACACATATTCACAAAGGGCTTTTATTCCAGAAACTGTTAGACTTTTTGTACTGCTGAAAGACTGTGGACTGTTAAAATGGATGTAAAAATGTGTCCTTGTAAAATAGCAATTATAAAACACACAAACACGCACACTATGATATTTTCTTTCAACATTCCATGTAAAAGCTTTCATTAACGTATCGCTTTGGTCATAATGGGTTGTGGTCATAAACTGAGTGCTTTCATCTCCAAATTATTGTCTATTTGTTCTCAAATTGTTTTATTGTAACAGCCCTTGATTTCCCACAGGCCTTGAGATATACTCTCATCCAATTGTCACTTCACCTCTTCATTACAGTTAGCATGAAATCGCACCGTCATAGTCGCCATTATCACCTTTTTTATGGGCCGCTGTAATAATAAATGTTCTGTCGAGGTAGAAAACAAATTGGAGAATTTATGAAGAGCCGTTTCTGTAAACACCTTGTGCTGCTAAATGCAATTTATTCTGCTGTAATGCTTGAGCTGTTTAATTGTGTTCAAGGCAAGGAACATATCATCTTTCACTGCGACCCAACAAATAAAAGCGCACAGTTAATTGGTCTTAAAGAATTGATCTGTCAAATGTGAAAGCGGCAAAGTTAAAACGAGAGTCATTGATAGTGAATGCTCTGGAAACCTGTCAACAAGAAACGGCACAAAACTTTTGTGCGCCAGGCGTCATTTAGCATGCAATTTCAGTCAGCTGAAATGAAATGTCATACGCAGAGGGATTTTTGGGTAATAAGGTTAATGGAATGCAAATGCTTACAGGCATGACTGTGCAGAACAAGCACATTGTGGGCTTTTGCAATTTGTTTATTGGGGTGAGGGAGGACTGGAGTGGGGTAAACATATGCAGTTGTGTAATAATTGAAAACTGATTGTTTACCATTGTATTGTAGGGTAAAACATGAGTGAAACGAATGATTCAGATTTGTAATTTTACGCGCAAATGTCAGCATCCATGAATCAAATGATGTTACCTTGATTTTGGCTTTGGTTTTGAAATATGATGTGTGATGGTAATCAGAAGAATCTTGAAGACCCTGGATCAGACATACTTTAGGACAAATCATACCTGTCCTCTTATTATACACATACATGTTCACCCTGTGCCTCCAAAAATCAACAATATATATATATATATATATAAATGTATTATCTAATTTTATTACTATCATAATTATTACATATAGATGTTTTTTTTCAAAACCGAGATTAGCCTTTTTGTTCTTTTGCTCAGTAGTAGTGGTTTTTATCTTTGAAATCTGCCATGCAAAGATTTTTTTGCACAATATTGTTCTTATGGTGGAGTCATGAACACTTACAATATGGTGGAGTCATGAATACTCACTTTTTTATGGTGAAGTCATGAACACTTACCATATGGAGGAGTCATGAACACTCACCTTAACTAAGCCTAGTGAGGCATGCTGTTTTTTGGGATGTTATTGTGTTTTTTTTTTGTGACCTCTTGGGTAAGTTGTAGCTGCGCTTCTGTGGTAATTTTGGTCGACTGGCAACTCCTGCGAAGGTCATCCACTGTCCCATGTTTTTGACATTAATGGCTAACAAATGGCTTTTTTGTAGAGTAATTACTCTTTCACCTAGGACTTTGCAGTTTTAGATTTTGTTTTCTCTTCACAATAATAGCCTTAATTTCAAGCATGATGTTTACTTGTGTTACTTCTTACTAATATTTAAATTTGTTTGATGATCTGAAACCTTAAAGTGTGACAAACATGCAATAAAATAAGAAATCAGTTAGGGGCAAACACCTATTAGATTAAGAATTATAAAAATAGGCTATTTGTATGGATGTGAAAACTAATGAATTAAGTTAACTTTTTATCAAAGGTTTGGAACCACGCCTCACTTTGTCTCCTTAACCAATCACCTACTCCCTAAAACTTTTTAAAGGCAGACCACCCCTTTAGCACTGTTCTTCTCATTCTTTCAACCCCCCTCCCTCTATTTCCTCGTTCCCATTCACAATCATATAACCCTCTCCTTACTCCTCGGTTAAAATCAGGGGGTCCAAACACTCTACCAAAAATATTAGAGAGACGGTACCCCCACTCTGAATCTCTGGGCATCACTGTAGGATGCCCGATCAACCAACCTACCTGTTAACTGTTTATCCTTTTACTTCCTTTCCTCTTCATCCCACTGTTTTCTTACCATCCATAAAATCTAGCTCAAAGTGTGGTGTGGTCCATGCTGGTGAAAATATCTTTTATATGTACACAGCTTAATAATGCAAATGCATAACCACCCAATCACATGACATTTCAGACATTTTTTTCTATGCCAACTCTCAGATTTACAGAGAAATGCAAAACTTATATTGTGTTAGAGGTCCATTAACTTTCATGCACATTTCACAATTGGGATTTCTTCCCTTATTTGTTTACATGTGGACAGATGTAGCATTATTTGAATTTAACTTGTCTATTTGACATATTGGATTATGTTTAACGATCTAAGAGCAAAGTCTAAAGCAGTCTTTTGCTATATTAAGGATGGGAAAAATAGTCGTTGCACCCAGCACATAGTCTCAAATGGTTTTCCTTATTCTCCTCATGAGTTATGGGTATGTTTTGAGCATAACATTCTCAAATGGGTGTCATCTTTTATTCCCTTTTAGAGCAAGTTGGCTGTGGAATGGCACATTCAGACTTTGTAAGTGAAAAAACAAAAAACAAACAAACAAAAAAAAACTTTCCAATTGTTTTTTCTCCCAGATGTACAACTAACCTTCTATATATTGTCACACTGCCATAAGTTGATTAATTGACTCTGCTACTATAGTTCAGTTTAGTCTAGATGACGTTTTAAAATTGTTTGCAAACTCTAGAGAATAAAAAAAGAGGGTCTAGTGCTAAGTATTTTTCAGCTTGTGCTCTGTGCGTGAGTCACTGATGGATTTCTTAATTTCTTTTTTTTTTTTTTGAGATCCCTCACTAGCCATGACTGTTGAACTACAACACTGTCTAGAGTCAATTCTCAAAATAAACCATTGTGTTTCACTTCTTTCTCTCTTTTTTGCTCTACTTACCCCCCACCATGATAAGCCATTTCCTTCAACCATGAATGCGGATCAAATATGCAGCAAAGAAGGGCAGCATTCCAGCTGTCATAACGCTTATGCATGCTTTTAATGAAATAATTCACTCAAAATGAATTTCTGTCATTATTTATTCACCCCGCTGTCATTCTGAACCAGTGTGCTCTTATTTATTTTTTTATTTTTTTATAGAACACAAAGCGAGAAAGATTTTTATGCAGCTCTTTTAAACTCAAGGACAGTTCAAGTGACCACAAGAGTCTGGGAAGTACAACAGTGTGAATAAATCATTCAAATCTCAGAAATCGTAATGCTTAATGCTTTATATTAATATGTATTAATCAATGAATGGGTTCTATTATGTTTTTATACTGTCAGTCTCCTTGAGGCCATAAGGTTGCTGTATGAGCATGAAGAAAGCCTGCAAAGTTTTTAAAGCACAAATTTACTTCTTCTTCTTTTTTTTTCTTTTTTTTTTTCAAATTTACTCAAATTTACTAAAGACATTTTTTTTTAGTCCAGTAAACACTGAACTCCCTGATACACCACATTTAAAGTTAAGGTTTTTGTATATGGCAACACTTTCTTGAATATAAACAAATCTGTGTTTAGTTGCATTATTAGTGTGATGTAGATATAATATACTGATGCACAGGTGACTTTTCCCCCTATTTGTTTACATGTGGACAAATCCAGCATTATTTGAATTTAACCTGTCTATTTGACATATTGGGCTCTATTTTACTGATCTAAGAGCAAAGGGTTAAGCGCATGTATGGGTATGTCAAATCCAGTTTTGCTATTTTATGGATGGGAAAAATAGTTGTTGCACTCAGCGCATAGTCTTAAATAGTTGTCCTCATTCCTTTAAGAGCAAGTTGGTTGTGGAATAACACATTCAGACTTTGTAAGTGGAAAAACATGAGGAAATGGATTAACCTCATATGGATTAACCATGGCAAGACCATCTTTGAAATGAGCTGGTAATGTCAGCCTCTTCCACTGACAGTGGATTTGAGAAGCAGTGGAGGTTAAGGACACACTTAGCTCAAGAATCCATTCCCTGAGCTATTTAGTTTTGTATTTAAAAAAAAAAAAAAAAAAGAAAAAAAACTATTTCTAAATTGAGTTCTATTTTCCAGCAAATTAAACATTTTGGAAAAAACAACAACAACTGAGCTATACCACTATCCCCAACATCCAAACAGATCCTACTTCCTATTTCTTAGCCCTTATATGCGCCTCTCAAACCAAACAAGTAGACAAATCTAAACCAATAATTATAAATACAAATAGAATATAATAAATATAATAACAATAATAATAATAATTATCATGATAATAATAATAATAATAATAATAATAATAATAATAATAATAATAACAATAATAATAATAATAACAATGCATTTTTTATTTTAATACCTTTTCATATTTACAAATACCTTTTCGTGTATCCCTGTGTGCATAATAAGCAATGTGTACATGCATTTTAGACTTGCATAGCAAATATTACTAATGGACTCTTTGAATAATAAAGTAAATAATAAAACAAGCACCGTTGACTTTAAAACAGCATTTAGTTGGTCAATGCCGCTTTTCAGTTGCCTCAAAATAGCAAAGTGACAACAATGCACTTTAACACATCTCTTATTTTTCAGACCAGCACACCATGGGTGAACAAATAGGCGGAAATGCATTTGCTACTTTAACAACGTGGCACAGAACAATTTGATGGTACATGACTGACAAGACTGTTTAAAAGCTTTAAACTGCTTTAAATAGTTTTCCAGAGTCATCCAGGCACAAGCTGTAAATGCCCCACCCTTTACTGGGTGGGGCATAATCTCACTCCTCAATATCTTACCGAACTTCTCCATATGTACACCCCTTCTCGTACCCTTAGATCAGCCAACAACTCCACCCTGGTACCACCTCACACTCGATTGAGCACAATGGGAGACAGATCCTTTAGCTCTATGGCACCTCAGCTATGGAACTCACTTCCCCAAGATCTAAGGAGCAGTGATAGTCTTCACACTTTTAAATCCTGTCTAATCTTTTTAAGCAGGCTTTGCTTTAATAATTTTTTATCATGTTTTTTATTATGTTCTCTTATATTCACTATGTGTTTTAACCTGTTTGGTCAATGATTGTTTTAGTAATATTTAATTTGTTTTAGCATGGCTGTTGATGCTTATTTTAAGGCTACCTTGGGTGTCTTGAAAGGTGCCATTTACAAATAAAATAAATTATTATTATTACTTCTGGAAAAAGGGGCGGAGAGAAGGAGCTAATTTGCATTTAAAATGGCATGCAAAAAGACTGTTTGGTTTTACTTTCACTTAAAACAAACATCTGCAGCATCATATAGGGCAAGGCAAGTTTATTTATATAGCAAATTTCATACACAGTGGCAATTCAAAGTGCTTTACATAAACAGGAATAAAAGAGACAAGTGTAAGAAAATAAAAACAAATAATATGAATTATAAAAATAAGAATAAAAAATAGATAAAACAGATACAAATGTGTTAAAATAGGTTATAAGATAATGAAAAATAAAAGAAAAACATAATATTGCGATCTGTCGGAAGCAGCACAGTGCTCATTCAGTAAAGGCACAGCTAAACAGATGTGTTTTCAGTCTTGATTTGAATGTGCCTAATGTTGGTGCACATCTGATCATTTCTGGAAGCTGATTCCAGCAGTGAGGGGCGTAGTTGCTGAAAGCTGATTCCCCCTGCTTTGACTGAACTCTTGGAACTTCTAGTTTATATGATCCTAAAGATCTAAGTGATCTGTTGGGTTTGTATTCAGTGAGCATATCTGTAATGTATTGAGCTCCTAGGCCATTTAGTGATTTATAGACAAGTAATACATTCATTCATTCATTTTCTTGTCGGCTTAGTCCCTTTATTAATCCGGGGTCGCCACAGCGGAATGAACCATCAACTTATCCAGCAAGTTTTTACGCAGCAGATGCCCTTCCAGCCGCAACCCATCTCTGGGAAACATCCACACACACATTCACACACACAATCATACACTACGGACAATTTAGCCTACCCAATTCACCTGTATCACATGTCTTTGGACTGTGGGGAAACCGGAGCACCCGGAGGAAACCCACGTGAATGCAGGGAGAACATGCAAACTCCACACAAACGCCAACTGAGCCGAGGCTCGAACCAGCGACCTTCTTGCTGTGAGGCGACAGCACTACCTTCTGCGCCACTGCTTTGCCCCCTAGACAAGTCAAATACTTTAAAATCTCTTCTAAATGTAGCTGGGAGCCAGTGTAAAGACCTGAGGACAGGTGTGATGTGCTCTGATTTCCTGGTTCTGGTCAGAATCCTGGACGCAGCGTTTTGGATGAGCTGCAACTGTCTCACTGTCTTTTTGGGAAGGCCAGTAAGGAGGCCGTTACAGTAATCCACCCTGCTGCTGATAAAAGCATGAACAAGTTTCTCTAAGTCTTTACTGGAAACAAAGCATCTAATTCTTGCAATGTTTTTGAGATGATAGTATGCTGATTTACTAACTGCTTGGACATGACTACTGAAACTCAGATTTGACTCCAGAATCACAAAAAGATACTTGACCTTATTTTTTGTGGTTTGACCTTTAGTGCCGAGGTATGCATTCACTTTGAGAACCTCATCTTTGTTCCCAAACATAATGACTTCAGTTTTCTCTTTGTTTAACTGAAGAAAGTTTTGGCTCATTCAACTGTTCATTTCATCAATGCACTGGCAGAGGGTGTCAATGGGGCTGAAGTCATTAGGTAGTAAAGCTAAGTAGATCTGAGTGTCATCAGCATAGCTGTGGTAGGAGATTTGGTTCTTTCTCATTATTTGTAATGTAATGCATGATCTATGAGATATTGTGACTTAAAACACACATAATGCACTTGGTCCTGGAGTTCCGGTGTCCTGCAACGTTTTCCTCCAAGCCCAATCAGACCTTGGGCTAGCTAATCAAGCTAAGCTTTCTAGAAACATCCATGCAGGTGTGTTCAGTCAAGTTGGAGCTGAAACCTGCAGGTCACCGCCCCTCCAGGACAGAGTTTGGGCACCCCTGTATATTACATATTGTAAAGTGGCCATAGCCGAATCATTTTTACAGCACTCTTTTACTTTAATTCTAACAAAAAAATATATATATTTAATCGGAAACAGTTTAATTTGACTGCATTTTAAACTGTGTGTCCCAAAATTCTTGACTGAGAGGGGATTTTGGGAATGCATATGTTGGCAAAGTAATAATTAGCCTGTGATCATCATCATCAGTGGCCTAGTATGCAAATCATATTCCCAAAAAAAAAAAAAAATGCTGTACTTTTAGTGTTACAGATATTTTTAACAGCTGATTTAATATTTAAGATGCAAACTGGGGGAACTGCTTTTGAATCTCGTTCTGTTAAGTTGCACTTGTTTGATTTATTTTCAGACATAGCAATATACTGACTGTCACCATGTGTTAGCCATTTTTAAACCTTCATTACATATTTTAGCTATTTTGGCAAATTTGCTCAATTTGAAGATCCATAATGATGATAAAAAATCTGCTTTCATTCACATGAATAAATTACATTTGGAACTACATTCAATAAGAAAACAGTTAATTAAAATTACTAATAATAATTCCCTACATTTCCTATAGCGATTTTTCTGGACACTCATAGCACTTTACACACATTTTTGGGGAGAATCTTCTCATCCACCACCAGTGTCCAGTATCCACCTGCATGACGCGACAGAAGCCAAATGGTGCAAGAACTTATTGGTGGAGAGGAGATGTGTGTCGTGAGTGATGAAGCCAATTATGATATGGGTATGGTTAGGCTTGATGGACAGGCCAGTGGGCAAAGGATGCCAAGGTTAAACCACTCTTTAGAGCAGTAGTCCCTATCAATATACTGGGGCATTAGGACCCACACAGACCACAGGTTGAGCGCCCCCTGCTGGCCTCACTAACACCACTTCCGGCAGCAACCTAGCTTTCCCATATGGTCTCCCATCCAGTTCCTGACTGGGCGCAGCCCTGCTTAGCTTCAAGCTGGATTTATACTTTCGCCTGGCGCCACATCCTGCTCCTCCGTTGACTGTGCGCACACCTGGCAAAATGGACGAGAGTTTTATACTTGCCGCGTTCACCGTTAAGATATTCTTTAAAGAAACAAGAGCCGGTCAAAAGAAACTGAACGTAAAGTCAAATGGATAAACAGAAAAGTAGAAAGTTTTGGGAACTACATCATACCATTTATATCATTCAATATTTTAAACAAATTAATTTTATTATATTTCTAAATTATTTTATTTATTATTAGGTTTTTCATAACCACTCAAGTTTTTTTTTTTTTTTTTTTTTTTTTTTAATCACGTTGATGCATCACTTGCTTTTGTTCATATCTCAGACAGTTTTACCTATTAAAGTTTATTAAAATATTAATGACAACAGAACATTGGCTGCTCTACAAATATATTTGTCATTATGGCAAAAATAAAAGCAAAAAAAAAGTACACTTTCTAAAAAATACTGATGTTATTTTTAGATTTAGCTTACTCCACAATTCACACATTAATGTCTGGCGGCTAGTTTCTGTCCTCTACTTATAAGCTAAAAATGCAATAATGGTCCAACATTCCTGACCATTATCACCAATAAAGCCTAGAAAAATAGGGCATTAGTATATTGTAACCGATATCAAATATTCCTGTCCAGTTATCAAAGAATAAATTAGTTCTTTAATTGTAGTTTTGTAACTGATCAATTGTTTTAAGTTCAAAAATGTGATATTTACTTCAGTGTAAAACCTACAAATGGTGGAAAACATATTTCTGTAATTGTGTACCTGGGTCTCCACTTTTGCCATGGCCTCTTTTGGTTTTAACAAACTTATCCCTCAAGTTTTTTCTAACTTTTTAACAAAAACTTTACTCCGTTCCCAAAGCTGTTGCAATATCTAGCCAAGAATTTTTGGTAATCTTGTTATCTCTATGATCACGAATCAGAAAAGTGTCTGTACAGTCTTACTGTTTCAGACAAAATCTCTGTAAAGTTATTCATATTCAACTCAAATCAAACGCGGCACCGCACGCACTGTTCGCTCGTGTCTTAAAAAAAATCATGCTCTCCGCCAGCCGAAATCATGTTGCGTAAACCCAAAGAAAACCTCCGCAAACTCTGCGATGATGTCATATTTGCTGCACGCACTCAAGCGAACTAGCGGACGTGTGGAGTATAAACCAGGCTTCAGTAGGTGACCATGTGAGAGTTGAAGAGAGCTAATTTAACAGTTTTTAGTGATTTTGTTTTATCAAATAAATGCATCCCTGCTTAGTTACTCATTCTGCTACTTATTTTCACGTATTTTCAGACAGCAGTATTCATGTTTACAGCCAATTTTAAGCCCTTATCACATGTTTTTGCTGACTAATTTGGCAAATATGTGCGATTTAAGATTTGCCCTGTACAACAAATACTTTTAGGAAGCATTTAGCTTGCATGTGGGGTTAAACTGAGGTTTGCATGAATTAAAATAAATCAAGAACCTTCATTGTGATTAGCTTGAACAAATGTTTTAAGGCGTCATTAATTTACACTCTAATTTGTTCGATAATCCTCTTTTTAACCTGATTTATTTATTTATTTTTTATTCCTTTCACCTCCCAATCCCACGTAATGAGTAGGATAAACATAAACTGGCTGACAGACAGTATATCTGCTCTAATTGGGGGGCTTGTGAAGGCACGGCACCATTTATCTCCAAACAATGATTACACGCATGCGGTTTTGTAATCCCGGGGCTTTTGCAATATTGCTTTAAGAGGTTAAGAAGATGAATGCTTATTGCTGTTAATCTGTAGGGACGTCCTGATTAATGACGACTGCCACGTTTTTGTCCTCGCGTCTCCAAATGCACAATAGGCCCCGGTCACACATGCAATTCCTGCATGCATCAATCTGCCGTTGAATTACGGGGATAGCACCATGTGTCAATGGCCTTGTACCAAATCATGTCACTTTCACGGCATCTCCCTTTATGTTCCAGTTGACACGTCTATAAGTGGGAAGACTTCAAGGATATGCCTGGGTAAAAGTGGTAATGAATGTGGGCTGAACGCGGCTCTAATTGCCCTGCCATTGAGTCCGGATGCAGGAAATGGTTCATGTAATGTGATTTTGTGTCCGGTCATGGATAGAGGAATGATTTAGCAGATCATGTATGGGTTATGGCGTAAGTCATTTCTTGATATGGCGTTCTTCAGAAAATACCGCTTAAGGATCTAGTTAGTATAAGGGTGTGATAGATGGTGCTGTAGTGTCATTATATATATATATATATATATATATATATATATATATATATATATATATATATATATATATATATATATATATATATATATATATATCAGGATCCAATAAGGAACCTTGAGAGCGTGGTCTCGGTGCTTGGTCAAAGTCAAATTATAGCCACCTATCAGGAGATTCATTAGATTGAGAATCAATCCCATTCAGGCCTATAATGCTGAGGTAAAAAAAATACCACGACGTGTCAAAGCAAGGCGCTTTTTTATTATGTTGGCCTGTCAAAGTAAACATAAAGATATTCTATTTAAACCATGTCTAGTTGTAGAGATGTCAACACAGCTACAACCACCGCACTTGACTCTCTGTATAATGTATCTTCTGTAACTGACCATGCTTTTTTTTGGTAATAGGATGAAAATAATCTGTTGTCTTTAAATATGTTAGTATCATAGAGTGATACAACCCAAATTTAGATAAATAAACCTGGCTGTTGGATTATTATTATTATTATTATTATTATTATTTATTTATTTATTTTGTTCTTTCTGCCTTTGGACTGCTTGGCCCCTTAATTGCTGCTTGCAGCTATATTTATTATCATTTATTTTACCCAAATTTATGTATTTTCGGCTTAGTCCCTTTATTAATCATGGGTTTTGCCACAGCAGAATTAACCGCCAACTTATTCAGCATATGTTTTACCCAATGGATGCCCTTCCAGCCTTGACCCAACACTCTTGCATCCCATATACTCTTGCATACACATATACTGCAGCCAATTTAGCTTATTCAATTCACGTACAGCATTTTTTTTGGACCTTGGGGGAAACCTGAGCACCTGGAGAAAACCCATGCAAACACAGGGATAACATGCAAACTCCACACAGAAATGTCAACTGACCCCGCCGGGGCTTAAACTAGTATCCTTTTTGCTGTGAGGGGATCGTGCTACCCACTGCGCCACTGTGACGCCCATAATTCATGTTAGAAACTTGCTAATTCATACTAACAGCTTGGTATTTTTTCCTAGCATTGTGCTAAAGTTTGTGAATATATGCTATGTGTGTGTGAATGTGTGTATGGATGTTTCCCAGTAATTGATTGCAGCTGGAAGGGGCATCCGCTTCGTAAAACATATGCTGGATAAGTTAGCGGTTCTTTCTGCTGTGGCGACCCCAGATTAATAAAGGGACTAAGCCGAAAAGAAAATTAATGAATGACTATTAAAATGTCTGACAAAGTGGTAGTCCATGTTAACAAAATGTGAATCATGCTTCTAATATGCTAAACTTTAACAACATGATAAATGGTTCACAACATGACCAAAACGTGATAGAAACAGAGAGTTCAGATGGTAGCATAGCATTTCTTACATACTAAACATGTTCTAAACATGCTAGCAACATGATAAATCATTTTGTGATATTACAGTATATTAGCTATGTATTAGAACAACCAATATGCTAACTCATAGTAGCAACATTTTAAACGAGAAAGACATATCAAACAAAATGTTAGCATTGTTCTAACTCATTGCCCTCATGCTAGTTAATGTGCTGAAAACAAGTTGCCAGTGGTTGACCTAGAACAGAATGTCCAAACTCGGTCCTGGAAGGCTGGTGTTCTGCAAAGTTTAGTTCCAACTCCAATTAGACACACCTGAACCAGCTAATCAAACTCTTTCTAGGTATACTAGAAACCTCCAGGCAGGTGTGTTGAAAGAAGTTAAACTTAACTATGCAGTACACGTGTTCTCCAGGACCGAGTTTAGAAACTGTACTTTTAATGTTATGTAATGTACTTTAACAATAATGTAACAACACGATTCAAACTTTTTTTCTTAAATGGTCTAATCTGATTCAATAATTAATGCTAAGCTAAAAGGCCTCCTGACAGACCCCAAAGTTTAGATTAATGTGTAGGGCTTTGAAATGAGCCTATTTCCGAAAAAAAAAAAAATGCAGTGTTTCTTTAAGGTCTTCCAAGTTTAAGGCACATCACCAGTCTTATGTGCTTGTTTTTTAGTTTTTTTTTTATCACCTCACTTCTTCAGACTGTAAAAATCAGATCTTGAGGATGTTAAGGTTGCTAAACTATCATTTTCATCCATTTCTGTTTGTCTTAATGCACAATGTAACCTTAAGATTAAAGCTTTAATTAAGAAAATTATTTGAATTTTTTTGAGCGAAATGCTAATGGTCTAATCTTACTCAGTGATTTATGCTAAGCTAAGCTAAAAGTCCTCCGGACAGACCCCAGGGATTTGATTAATGGATTAAAACAATCGTAAAACTCAGCTCTGTAACTCTATGGCTTTGGAATGAGCCTATTTAAAAAAAATAATAATAATAATAAAAATTCAGTATTTCTTTAAGGTCATCCAGATTTTAGGGCACATCATCTTTCTTACATGCTTGTTTTTATAGCTTTTTTGTCCCTCACTTCTTCAGACTGTAAAAATCAGATCTTGAGGATGTTAAGGTTGCTAAATCATAATTTTCACCCTTTTCTGTTGGTCTTGATACACAATGTAACCTTAAGATTCAAGCTTTAAATAAGAAAAGTGGTAACACTTTACAATAGGGTTCATTAGTTAATGCATTTACAAACATGAACTAATCACGAACAACACTTGTGCAGCATTTATTAATCATAATTGAACATTTACCAATGCATTATTAACACCCAAACTCATGCTTGTTAAAGGTGCAGTAGGTGATTGTCTTCAGAAACATTAATTGTTGTGCTGGTTGAAAGTCTCTTCACAGTCCAATAGTAATGCTTACAGTAAATGATCTAAATGTGTTTAAATGTATTTTTATATTCTGGGTAAAGCATAAAACTAAAAAATGTTCATCCAATTAAACAGAGTCGGACCGTCATCTCCCTTATTTCCAATAAGCTGGTCAGACTGTCTGTCAGCAAATATAGATTCCGACTTCTGCGCATGTGTTCACGCAGATCCGCCATTAGCGCGTGCCCGTCTGCATCACAAACGCATGCGCGCGAGCGAGCAGCAGGCCGCTCGCAGATGCCCAGTCGGAGCCGGAGGCGTCGAAGGACAGCCGAGCTAGGGCCGATTACTGTAAAGTCAGGCGCGGGTATAATTCGCTCTTAAAGCGGCCGCGCGTCACGAGACGGACCGGGAGAAATCAAATGCTGAATTGAAACTTTTAAAAACCTGAAACAATATTGGAGTTACTTTAGCATGCTGGAGGAAGGACGACACCATGGCTGAAGTATTACTGTTAGACAGGTAATGTTCTGTTTTGAAACTATTTTATGTTAGATTGTGTTTTGTTATGAATGACTTATATGCACAGACGTGTTCTGAAATCTCCCGGTGAAAGATTGATGTGATTATTTTCAGTTTCATAAAGTTCTTTGACAGCATCTATAATGTATATTTATATTTAGTTTAACAACAAAACACCAGTAAATAGCGCTATTCCGCCTAACCTGCTTTATTGAGCTGAAGTTGCTTTTATATTCACATTGGTTCATTTTTGAACAATGATAGCCTCCCTATACTGTTTACCATGCTACTCTTAATATTCGCTCTGAAATAGCATGTAAGTGTGGCTAAGTTATAAATGTAATTCCTGCACGGCGCTGGCACTAACTAACTGGCAAATGACATGAACTAATGGGTTATCTGTCGGCTGTTGTGACGCGATGCGCGCGCTTGCGATTTTAGGGGGTGTGGCTTTGAATCACAGTCCCTCCCCGCCGTCCAAAGATAATATGCTAAGCGGTTAACTTTTTGGCAGATCACCTACTGCACCTTTAACATTAGTCAATGCACCGTGAGTTAACATGAACTCACAATGAGCAACTGTATTTTCATTAACAAACCTTTACTAACATGAACAAATACTATAGTGAATGTATTGTTCATTGTTTGTTCATGTTAGTAAATGCATTAAGTAACATTAACTAATGAACGATATTGTAAAGTGTGACCAGAAAATTATTAGAAAGTTTTGAGCGAGATGCTATTGCTCTAATCTGATTCAGTGATTTATGCTAAGCTAAGCTAAAAGCGCTCCCGGCAGACGCAAAGATTAGATGAATGATTAAAAAAATCATAAAACTCAACTCTGTAACTCCAGGGCTTTGAAATTCCCTAGAGTGAAAATAAATGAAACTTTATTTCCAAAAAGTGCAGTGTTTTTTTAAGGTCATCTAAGTTCCCAGCCGCTTCATCAGTCTTACATGCTTGTTTTTATAGTTTTTTTTTCTCACTTCTTCATCCTTTGAAAATCAGGTCTCGAGGATGTCAAGGTTGCGAAAACATCTCCCAATTCCTCACTTTTAACACAAACTACACACAATGCGTTTGACGTGTATCACCGGTATTTCATTTCGTCGAGTTCACTAAGGGCCGTCTGCCACTGCGGATGATAAATGAATCTACATTTGTCCTGAGGACAGAGATGACTGTCCCGTGTCACAGTATGATGTTAGCCATGTCCCATATATGTCTTTTAAAATACTCAAAAAGCACACCGTCCTCCTTCCCATTAGACTTCCAACTCACAGCGGAGTGCTGACATATTATTGGCTTTTGGACTAACTACAAGGACAATGCCAAATTAGACCGCCTAATCCTCGAAAGCTTTTTATCTGTCTTGGCCGTAATACCTGAGCGCAGCAGGCTCTGCTCGATGTCCCCAAAGACTTTGAGGACTTTTGAAGTCTCGGCTTCAGATAACTTCAGGTTTCGTGACGATTAGCGTGTGTTGACGTTTTTGCCTGCGTAAGTGTTTTGGCCCTTGACGCGGGTTGGCGTATTAAACTAGAAATGAATTATGTGACCCGTTGCCTATTTGGCATAGTTATAGCGTACAGTCATGTTGGGTGGGCAACGACCATGAAACAACGTCCATAAAATTTCACAGGCTATGCGAGAAGGCCACGGAGAACGATTCAAGCTGGCAGATGTGATGACATGATTTGCCTTTCCATTTTTCACCCTCTTCCTCAACGATCCTTGGATCTTATTAATGCGTTCTGTCCTCTCATAATTGAATTGCGTGTATCGGGGGAGCACAGTCTTCTTTTTTCTGAACGATGGATTTGTTGTTCAGGATATATTAATACAGATCTTGGCAGGCCTTTTTTTCTCCTGCCTGACATTTGGTTTTAGATGCCAGGAAACTTTTCAAGGGCATGGATGGGTGAAAGTGTACGGCCTTCATCAATACATGCAGACCGTAGGAGGTCTGTCAGACGGCCTTATCTCTTATTCCAGGTCTGTTCA
This sequence comes from Danio rerio, assembly GCF_052040795.2. Lineage (NCBI taxonomy): Eukaryota > Metazoa > Chordata > Actinopteri > Cypriniformes > Danionidae > Danio > Danio rerio. The sequence continues at coordinate 42,495,706 of NC_141032.1, read as the reverse complement.
TTGAGCATCTCCTTATTGAGTGTTGCTGTGTTTTAAGGTGTGGAGGTGGATGGGATTTCATGCCAGTTTGTAATCTGGCACTTGGATCTGACAAACATAATTTATGTTTGGCTGTTTCTGGCCAATGCAGCAGTAATTAAGTTTCTCAATGACCTCTTCTCTGGTCTGAAAACCAATAACCTTAAAGGGCCATGAAACCCCCTCGTTTCAGCAGGGTGTTTTCACACGTCTACTTTGGAAAAAGTCAGAAAAGTGGGCGTGTCCAGATCTGTTTAGGGGGAGTGTCGGAGGAAAAAAAGAAGCTTGGTGTGGGAGTGTCTATTTGGGCGCGCTGAATGTCAGAGTCAAAACACACACCCACAGCGGACAAAGTGACTGTGTTTAGATGGACATCTGTAGTCGAATTATTTGCCAAATTATTAAATGGTGGACTTTAACTGCAGATTGGCTCTTTCATTCAGGGAATTTATTCATGCCCCTCGCGACAAACGAGATATTTGATTCGAGGAACTGCTCTAAGCGTGTATTTTCATGCAATGTTTGATACCGCACGGCGAATGAGAGAAAAAAAACCTCTGCATTTCCCGAAAACTTAGATGCACTCGGCAAGTAGCGTCAGAAAGCCGCGTGTGTTATTCCGGTCACAAAATCCTACACGAGGTTAAAGTTTGGTTGTGGTATTAACATGTTTACACTCGGTGCAATAGTTTGTTCGATGAGAACAAACTGAATAAACAAAGAGCACTGGCCGCTCACTAACCGAATCTGTAGAGACAGGACAATCACCAGCAACTAGAGCCGCGTCTTTATTTAGAGGAGACTACAAGCGAATCCGGATCTCAGCGTTTGCAGATGAGAACAGCTCTCAGGTAAACAATGTTCCTCCTTAGACACGTAAGTTATTGTTGTCGAGCGTCGCGTACACTGTTAATCCACATGTGACTCCAGCTGAGCTCTCACAGAGAGAAAATAAAAACGAAACTTAACTGCAGCAAACTATAAAAGCAACACTTCACGCTTGTTTTGCCAACACAACGTGGCGTCTCTGTCGTCTAAACACTATGACAGTAATGAATATTAATGAAGTTGCACAATAGAGCGCGCTGATTGGTTTGAACCAAGCTTTACTCATGCAGTAATGCATCACACTGTAAGACGTAATAAGACACACTCTGGCACAGACGTCCAGTCTGCATGCTGGAATACAACGCTATTATGTCATGGTCGTGACGCAGCTTTAAAAGTTAGGCTGTTTGAGACTCGATTGGAATCGGATGTTACCTCGAGATGTTAAGGACTCAAATACATGTGTAGTTATAATAGTTTTGCGGTGGCACAGAGTTAGACCTCGTTCTTTACTTTACAGAAATAGCAACACGTGCAGCATGACATCACTTTGTTGCAGAAATGCTATTGGTTAAATGAAGGCAAAGTAGAACACAGAAGTAGCTTGAAGCGGAAAGTGCAAGTCTGTCTTCGGTCTGGAGATATTATGAAATTGATGACGACGACATTGCCACAGCAAACTGAGATTTGGAAACATTAGATTACCTACTGGGTATTTTAAGATGAGGTGCTGTTTGTTTTTATATTAGATTTATTAATATATTTACTGTTGCACTAAAGTCCAAGAGTAAAGAAATGTGCTGTTTATTACTTGATTGTTCAAGCTACGTCACAGAAGTGTTTGTTAACAGAGTTGTTGAATGTTAAAATAAGGTGAATTGAATCAAAAATAAAGAACATCCTAGATCTGTTTCTTTACTCTTCCATGTTCTTTTTTATGTATTATAGAAGTATCAGTTTGGGTTTCAGTATTGGTAGATACTCAAAATCAAATGACTCTGACTCAAGGGCAAAAAAAAAAAGAAGAAGAAAAAAAAAACCTGATTGGGACATCCCTAATTGTTTAATTAAGTCTCAAAGTAGAAGTAAATCAGATTTGAGAACCAAAACTCACTCTTAAAATATAGTATAATAGTTATACATTTTATTTTTAATTTAATTTAGTATAATTTAATTTTAATTTAATTTAATTTAATTTTGTATTATTTTGTATTATTTTATTTTATTTTATTTTATTTTATTTTATTTTATTTTATTTGGTTCCTAGTCCTTAAGGTTTTTTTTCTCTCTTTATTTGTTTGTTTAAACTAAGAAGAAGAAAAGAAAGAAAGGTTTAAAGTGGCTTTAGCCAAAATTGATAGAATCACTATTTTTCACTGCAAAAAAAAAAAAAAAAATTATGAATTTTTATTATGAATTTCAGGACCAGTTAAAACAAATAAGCTAAAACAAAATCTACAGTTCACCTAAAGATGACTATTTGTATTGTTTAATAAGCCTCATGAAGTAAATCAGATTTGAGAACTAAAACTCTTAAATATATATAGTACAGTAATAAACTAAAAATATAATAAACTAAAATCAATGTTTTACTTTATTTTATTTTACTTTTTATTTTATTTTATTCCAGTGATGTGTGATCCTTAATATTTCTATTCCATTTTTTTTATTTGTTTGTGCTATATTCATCAGATTTTATGTTTTTTATAGCTTATTACATGACTGATTTCATGTGTTTGTTTATAGAAAAACAAACATTTGTACACAGTACATTTTTCCTTCTCAATACTGCATAATGTATAACTTCTTTTTTTTTAGCATCGAAGTGTCTTCTTTCCAACAATACCCTTTTTTTTTTGTAGCTCACTGGGGTCAAAAACTGTTTTTTTAAAGTTAGATAGTTGTAAATCCTGTAAGTGACTGCTGGCTTAGACTTTCAAAGAAGAAATAAGAAAAGTTTAAAGTGGCTTTAGTAAATATTGACAGAATTATCATGAATTACTCACTTAATAGTTTTTTTTTTTTTTTAAAGTTGAATCAGTTGAACTCTACAAATCATTTTAACTTGCATTAATTAAACTGACTGAAAATATCAAGTTGAAATTTGTTTTAACTTAAAAATGAGTTATTATTAAAATAAATGATATATGTTTACGAATCCCTACATACATATTTATCATAAAAAATAAATTTGTGACTGTATGACTTTTTGATCATATATTTTTTTACAGTACAGCACATTAACTTATGTCTTAAGTCATGACAATTTCTACATATTTTGTGAAGTTTTACAAGCTGTTTACCCTATCATATTCAAACTAGTATGCAGTAATATAATTTGAATTAAAATGACTCTTATTTTATTAATTTGATTCAACTTAAACATTCAGGTCAACAATGTTATTTTTAAAATTATTATTATTATTATTTTGTTGTTTTTTATTTTTATTTATTTGTTCTTACAGAACATGGATTCTAATAATATTGTTCTGGAGTATCTGTAATAAAGCTGCTCACTGGTTTATAAATATTGGGAAAAAAATAACCCTGATCTGACAGCCTACAGTAGGTGAGAGTTCAAAGTGACTATTACCGCCGCGTCATATACCGCCGCCGTTTGAAATAGGAGCCGCTTTGTTTTTAGTGTATGACCGCAGTTTGTGAAGGAGCCGCCAGGGGGCGCAAAGGGACGGGATGCGAACCGACAGAAATAGCCCATACAGCAGCCTTAAATATGCTATTGTGCTTGTAAATGAGATTAAACAATAAGTCAAAGCATTATAATTCCTTTATTAATCATTTAAAATTTGTTAACACGATTTATTGTTATTCTAAACTTTTTAAGTGCAAAGAGGATTCGTTTTGAAAAATAGAATTGAAGAAGTTAAAGACAACTAATATGAAAGCACAAACATTCAGTACAAATATTCTAAGTATGCCTAAATTAAAAAATTAAAGCAGTCTTTTAGCCTAAATGTAAAGAGATTTTCAGTGTTTGCTATTTTGGTAGGACTAACACAAGACCTTTTCATTTATGTTTTAATTTACCTTTTTATTTACATTTTCGTTGTTGATTATATTTTACTATTTAATTTTATGTCACAATTATTGTACATAATAATAAACGAATAGTGAAAAATAATAAAAAAATAGGCCTTATGTATTTAAGGACATGTGGTGAAACACTAAGAAACGGTCAGGCGCATGGTCTAAAGAGCTTAAGTTGAATACTGCTTCATAAAATAATTTTGCCGCAGGACATATCTCGCAGGTTTATTTTTAATAGTTTTCAGTTATTTTTTTGTTTCAAAACAACAATGTTCTCTTTAAAGTTCTCTTTAAAGTATAACTGTTGTTTTGTTTTTTTACTTAATGGCCCAGTATGTTTTGTATTTTAATTTCAATTTCAGTCACCTTGCATATGCATTTGAAATATAATGCCCGCATAACCGCGGAAAGAAAAAAAAAACTGTCAAAGGTTAGAGCTAATTCATCAAAAGGTCGCATTCTGCTTTCACTCTCCCCAAAAAATGCTCTGTTTGAACGATTTAATTATTATCATCGTAACCACTATATAATTATTTAAACTTTCTCTGGTGTTTATTGTTTTTAGAAAATATCTAAAATCTTTAAAAAAAAATATCTTGTAAAATGAAAGTTTAATTTGACTTTAACGGTTTCATTTATGTAGGCTACATAGACATACCTAAACTGTTATAGCTTGCTTTTGCTTGTTTTATATTGGTTTATTTATTTAATGCGGTTTTATCCGATAATGTAATTCTTTAAATTATATTTTAATATGGCTCAGGCAATTTTTTCAAGATTTGACATTTGTTTTGAGTCTACAACAGGGGATAGGTATTTTGTAAAGATTTATGTCTTTCTGTTGTCTCTAGATAATTATGCGTTATCGAAACATCTAGGGGACGCAACAAAGTCACTTATAAATTAAAACTTTTTGGTTGCACCTGCGGGATGCACAATGAACCTAACGCGCCATTATTTTAATTCGTGAAGAATGAGCCAACCGCATATGCTAAGTCAGTCCTGTTGGTCGGGACTCTCTGCTTTATAACTTATTAGTTTATTACAATAATCACACTTAGCTTTGCCATCGTTCTTCACCACATATAGCCACTCAACACATCTTGCGGTCCATCTTTAATGTTTAGATTATTGAAGGTGCTATTGATTTTTTGAGAAAAAAAAAATAATAGTACTGAAACTAAATTATTAAAAATAAACTTGCGGGACTTCGTTTATGTCCTGCGGCAACATTATTTTTATTACACTTTAAGCGATCTGCTTGAGGTAGGTCACGTTTATCAATGGTAAGTTTTAGCCTAGTTTACATCAATAACATAATGTGCATTGTCCTTTACCATACAAAAAAAGTAAAAAAAAAAACATTTATTTATATAGCATTTATTTTTAAATGCATTAAAAAACAAGCGCATATCTTAGCCTTGATTTTGTTCACACTCTGCCTGTATTAACATAAATGCTGTATTTTAATATAGCTAATTTTGATTAGCTTTAACTGACAGCCTTTTCTTCTTTTTCCGCGGTTATGCGGCATTATATTTCACACGCATATGCAAGGTGACTGAATATGAAATTAAAATACAAAACTTACTGAGCCATTAAGTAAAAAAACAAAACAAAACAGTTATACTTTAAAGCAGAACATTGACGTTTTGAAACAAAAAAACGGAACTGAAACTAAATTATTAAAAATAAACCTGCCAGACTTAATTTATGTCCTATTTTCATTATTTATTTATTTTCATTATTCGTTTATTATTATGTACTATAATTGAAACATAAAATGAGATAGTAAAATATAATCAACAACGAAAATGTAAATAAAAACGTAAATTAAAAACATAAATGAAAATATCTTGTCTTAGTCCTATCAAAATAGCAAACTACATCTCTCTATATTTAGACTAAAAGACTGCTTTATTTATTTATTGATTGATTGATTTATTTATTTATTTAAGACTACTTATTTGTACTGAATGTTTATGCTTTCACTTTAGTTGTCTTTCATTTCTTTAATTCTATTTTCCAAAACGAATCCTCTTTGCACTTAAAAAGTTTACAATAAACCAGGTAAACAAATTTTAAATGTAAGTTGAGGTGATCGCAAGTTCACAACTGTGAGGTGATGTGCTCTACCGGCAGGATAATATTATTTTGCTGTTTTTTATATGCGCACGTTTAAGATTTAAGATAATAACATTGCCATGATAGTCAAAGAAATCAAAACATTATTTTCGCCCCAACGCAATTTAATCGGGCACTGAAGGCTAATAACTTAATTCTTATATTTGCTTTTTGACTTCTCACCATGTATCTTTTCTACAGCATAGTATAGTGTAAGAGCATGTCTATTACCAGAAAAACTAAATTAAAATTATATTTTAATTGAACACATCACATCACATACAGTAAGCTACGCCTACAGAACAGTCTGTTTAGCATTGTGAAAAGGCAAAGCTGAATATCTGTGGTTAAAGTGCCACCCAGCGGTCAAATGCTGCTGGCGCATCAAGTACCGCCGTCGCCGCGGTATGAATGGCGGCACAAGGAACACATTGAAGTAGTAACATCTGTATATTGATACTAGATACCACATTGTATGGATTGTCAAAGTGTTGTTTATTTTTATTATACTAAGTTATTTATGTTTCAACAACAGCATCAATTAGTGTGATTGATGTCAGTTGAAATGACTAGAACATTTCCTTTCAATTCAACTAAAAGATTTAAGGCAGTTTATTTATTTATTACAGTGCATATACAATATATTACAGTATATACTGAATGATTTCAATGTGACACTTTCCATTAATTATTACACAAGACAAATAAAAGCCTTGAAACATGCCTGCAGAAAAGACATTTCCCTGTAAGTTGAAGGGGTGAGATGTTGCATATTGTAAGAGCATACTGTAAATGACATTTAAAAATAAAATCAGCTTTGTGTCGATAAATGTCAAGGCAGTTATTATGGAAATCGCTGTAATTGCAGTGAACATGCTAATCGCTTTAAAACTAAAGGCCTATCGCACTTACAGAAGTCATAAACAGTTCTTTAAACAAGGTGATTTAAAAATTAATATTGGTCTTTGTCCAGTCATAGGAAGTAACCAACACTGAGTTCAATAACATTTTAAAGCTGCAAAGAAAGTTTGATCTCAAATCAGTTGTGCATCGTTGATTTAAACGCTCTTTAGCTCTGCAACATTGCTCTAATGTCTCCATGCGATTTCAGAAATTTGCCGGTCCAAATATAGACCCCCAAAATGGTTTTCATATCGTCCCATCAGCTTCGTCATTATTCACTGTAATCATTCGATTATTTTTATAATGCGATCCCTCACCCAATGGGAGCCCGCGATTTCCCTCCTCATTTTTATTTTTACCACCATCATCTGTCATTTCTGTCAGCCTCAAAGAAATATTATTGCATCCTTCTTTAACTATCATCAATTCTTGTGTTCATAGGAAGCATACCATTCCTACAAGGTGTTGTGGTTAAAAAAAAGTGCCAATATCTTCTGCTGCGAAGCATGTATTTTTAGCTCGCAGAAAGCACATTTGTTTATAGACACATTCAATAGTTTTAACTATACTTTTTCACCAGGAGAGTGTTTCATAATGTCTTGAGGTTCAGGCTTCAACTTGATATGTGTAACTATATATATAGATCTCAATCAGCAGGGAACAGCATAAAGCTAAGAGACACGTTAACATTTGTAACACATTTCAAAGACTCTAATTGCTATTTAAATGCATAAATTGTATACATGTGTTTAAATGTTCGTCTGTATTTTATATAGCCACCTCTTCACAATTAATTATTATCATTACGGTAAAATGCTTCCCATAAGAAAACAGCTTACACTTGAATTTAATGAAAGAATGCATGAATATGTATTATTATTTATGAATCTGACAGTATAGATAAAACGCTGGGTTATCTTGGTCACACAGGTCTTTATCACATTTGGGAAGTCTTTACACTGAAGCTCTTCTTTTAAGATTTCCATCCATGGCATTTTGACATCAGACTATATATAGTGCTCAGCATATTTAAGTACACCCCTCACAAATCTATCTTTTAAATTCATGTTTTTAATAGGGAGCTATACAATATTATACACATTAGATTAGTCAGTACTGAAGCTAAATCTGGAGCTTGTCAAACAGAATATAAGTCTATCATAACATAATTATGGTAATGGTTTAAAAAGTGATACATCCAAATTTATGTTATAGAAAAATATTAAATGCAAATTTAAAAAAATGAAAAATTAGGAGAAGTAAAAAAAAAAAAAAGAAAAAATTATAAAATTTAGTTTTCTTTTTAGTTTTTATAATATTAAATTTTTCTTGAATTTAATTGTATTATCTTTCAATTTCTAGATATGTTTGGTGACATTTTTCATATATTATATATTCTTATATTATATTTTAATCATATTATATTATACTGAAATATATTATATTATATATTATATTATATCATATTATATTATATCATATTATAGGAACATGTATTATTATTATTATTATTATTATTTGCTTTTTAACCTTATAATCATCTTAGCTACACATTTTTACATTTTTGTGCTTTAATTTAATTTTAAATGTAGTTTTTTTTAACTTATTTTGAATAATTTTATATATCATAATTAAATTGAAAATTGTATTTAATTTTATTTCATTAATTTACACAGACACAGCAACATGTGCAGCATGACATCACTTTGTTAATAAATATTTAATTATATGACCTCATGATTCTCATTTGCTCTGACATGCATTGTGAGTTGTAAGGTCGTACAACAGTAGACAGGTGTGTGACTTTCCTAATCAAGTTCAATCAGTATAATCAAACACAGCTGGACTTAAATGAAGTTATAGAACCAGGGTTGAGGAATCATGGAAGAAAGTGAGGGCCAGGCAGGGTTGCTTGTGAGGAGAAGGGATTGATATTCCAGTCAGTCCTAACGTAACCTAAAATAGCGGACTCCTATAGAAGAATTATCAACCTATTGTCACACATGACGTCACATGGGTCCAAAAAAAAGAACAGCTGCAACAGCAAACAAGTCGTGTTGTGCAGTAGGATGCCAAAACTTTTACCATACACCACAATGCTTTAACGCCAACTACATCTTTGGCTAAAAGGGAGCTGAATGAAGTGACGACCTAATTAGAAATGCTGGACTCTGCAGTTCTCATGTTATATCAGGTAAGTTCACGCTATTCTAAATCATACACATTACTCATTTTTGATTACAGCAATGAATATTTTTTAGCAAAAACAGTTCAATTTAACAGTTAATTAAACTGCGGACACGGAATGCTAAGAATGAAACGTGAAAGTGTAAGTTATTAAGGAAAGTTGGTTTTATATTCACACATTTATTCAGTGACAACTTGCGAAACACTCCATATATTGTTTACCACGGCACTTTGAATATTCGGTCTGAAATAACCTGCAAGTGTGACTTGAATGCAACTTTAACATTGTTTTTTTTTGACTGTGAACAATGTTGTACTTTAAATGTCATTGGCTGCTAATATAATTTTGCTATTTAGAGTTTGCAAATAATACTTCTATGAAATTATATTATTAAGTAGAAAGTCAAAATGGGTAAATAAAAAAAAAAAAAAAAAAAAACAACTTCTATGTGTATGTTCACATACCCTGCCATGCTGGTGCAGTTCGCTGTCTGAATGCAGGAGTTTAGTTTGTTGATGATTAATTACCCAGGTCTTGAACAGTTCTGTCTTTCTTTTTCTTCTTGTCTTTGACTAGGCAGAACCTCAGTTTTTAGCACTACATAGTGTTGAATCTGGTAATCATGAAACACTATGTGTTTCACATGACCACACAGAACAACATTGTTGGCATCCATAGACTTGTAGGCCTTTAACTTCTCTCTTGTAAAATCACTTGGAGCTTCAATAAGATTGTATATTTCGGGCTGGATGCTTGGTCATTTTGTCTTATCCAATATTCATTGGGAGGGTGCTATCGCAAAATAGACCTGTCAAATGAATGCTGCTCACTTTAGCGTCAGTTTTGCTGAATCACTGTGCTTATCACTGGGTGACAAGCTGTTATAATACACTGAAAGCATTATGTAAATAATATATATATATATATATATATATATATATATATATATATATATATATATATATATATATATATATATATATATATATATATATATATATATAATATGTAATCATTATATCTAATTTCTAAGACAACAACAAACTCTGTAACGCATCAGATGTCATTCCTTCGCTGTAAATGCTAGCGCTCCCATTTTTTTTCTTCTGCCAACTCTCTGAGTGCGCATCCTGAATGTTTACAAACATGGGCTGCATCCGAAACCACCTACTACTCAGTAGGTACTGCATTTGAATTTAAATATACTACTCGGAGGTTAGCAAAGTACGTTCTATACAATGTGAGCAGTATGAATGGAATTCGAACGTACTACATTCGTCATTTTTTCTACCTGCGTCTCTTGTATCCCATTGCATCGCTTCACTCCCATTCATGAATTCTCCCGCGGGTCATCATGGGAAAGTGCAGCAAGCATGGGATGCACACTCCAGAATCTCTCTGGAAGTAGTACAGTAAGTCATGCGTGTACTTCTCGCATACTGATTTTCGAATTCTGTGAATTCAGACACACTACTCGGCTCGCATACTGATTTTAGCGTACTGTATAGTATGGAAGTATGCGGTTTTGAATGCAGCCATTGTAATTCATCCATAGAACTTTACTGCGTAGAAGAGGAGAAACCACTGAACAAGCTCACATGCGCCCTCTTCATTGCAGCAGAGCTACGGCCTGCCTCACCTAATGTCTTTTCAGTGTAGCTTTGTTTCAGATCCTAACACTTAATAAGTGATAGGCATACGTGAAATACTTTACCTACCATAATCAAAGTGAGGACGTATAATAAAAAAATATCTACAATGTATAAACACATTTAATAAAGCTTTACGTTGGTAGCATTCACTGAGTGGGCAAAAGGCTCAACCCAGTGTGCAGAGGATTGCGTAATCTAGCGTGAGGCACAGCTCAATGCTGCCTCACCTCGCTTCCTACGCTGTAATTGAACAGGAAATACTCAAAATACAGTGATTTTGAATTTAGAAAGGATTGAAATCATTTGAATCATACAGAAATTGCATTTATAGCACAGATTAATGGATAAATATTTGTTTTATCACTAGTATACATCGGCAGGTGACCTCCCCTGACCTCACGCCCCTGCAAATGGGGTGCTGTGAGTGCATTAATGAGGTAAAAAGATTTACTTAAACAATTTTAGCAAATGGCTGCAATATAACAGAGTGAAAAAGTATGTATATTTTTATTATTATTATATTTTTACACATATTTACACAGCTTTAGTTTCATACAGTACTTATTTACTTCACATTTTTAACCTCACTTCAACCTAGTTCACCCATCCTCAGGTAGAGTCAAGTCTGTAGGCGTAAAACACTCATCTTTTTCTTCTTTTAACCATTCACTCAGAATCCCCTGTAGGAAGGCTGATAAACATCTCACTGCCATTCGTGGGACGCTTTCTGCCATTGTTATTGATGTCCGGCTCAGTTCATCCCTCACAGGAAAAGCTGCTTTTTTTTCCTCCATGTATTCAGTTCCTCCAAACTCACTCCTCCTTTTCATGCTTTGCTCAATCCTAAGTGCATTAAGACCGAAATCCATCCCATTGTTCATCGCGGTCGCAAAAAAAGCAGGATTACTGTGGAATTACAAGGTGGTAAACTGCGTGGGTATCTTAAGAGTCTGGTAGCTTAAAATAAATGACAGTGGATGAGGCATCAGAGGAGAATAAATGTTTGAGGGATGATTTCTGGTTGCGGGTTTTTGAGCATTTAAAAAGCTCAAGAATTGTTTTCATGTCAAAGAATTGCCCTGGAGGAGGCGCTGCTCCACATATGAATGGGCTTTAGCGCCTCTGGAGATGGAGAAGTCTTTTGAGACCCCAAATATCCACTTTAAATGGCTGATAATCTATTATAAAAGAAAGTGTCAGGAATGCAATTTGGCTCAGAGAAGCTTCGTGGGGCATCGCTACTGTTTTGTGGCCAAATCCACTTGGTTCTTGCATTTTTTTAATTTATTTTTTTATTTTACCTCTTAATATTGCATTGATAGCACATCCGAATATTTCCATATGTCTGTCAATTGGTTTAATAAGGAATTAGCTGTACTGTATTTGCATTTTGTGTTTAAGATATTCCATAGCTTGTCCCTGTTTTGTTTTTATAAAATTGGCTCATGTTTGTGATTTAAATGCTCATTGAAAAGAAAGTGGTTAGAAGGTAATTAAGGGATCACTTTCACTGATTAATGATTTATAGTTTCATAGAATTTCCGAGGTCACGACAGCGGAATGAACCACCAACTGTTCCAGCTTATGTTTTAAGCAGTAGATGCCCTACCAGCTGCAACCCAGTGCTGGAAAACACCCATACACACACTCATACACTTATGGTCAATTTAGCTTTTTCAGTTCACCTATAACGCATGTCTGTGGACTGTGAAGGAAACCAGAGCACCCAGGGGAACTGTAAAAGTTATGGACGTAGTATCCATGATGTCATCCAGATTTCTAAAGAGTGCAAATGAAGCTACAAGTAGACGTGGACAACCATCGCCATTTTGTTCAAGCATCATCGCACTGACCGGGGGTTACCAAGAAGGGGCAAAGAGGCGGAACATCAGTGGAGCTACAGACGCCTGCTAGCATTTTGTTTAGATGGGCTTTTCTTTGGGAACAAACACGTAATTAATACTCCATTACCTGGGATTCTTTTGTGTTCTGATCACATGTGCATGTGCTTTATTTATTTATTAATATAAAAAAGTATTAGTCCTGCTGTAAAATGTGTATACCTTTTAAAAAATCTATATTTTTAATGGTTTAACGCAACAAGGACATTTTATATAGTATTTCCTATAGTAGTTTTAAAAGTAATAATAAATATATTTGTAAATTTAATAATAATAATAACAATAATAATAATTATAATAATAATAATAATAATAGTGATAATAATAATAAATTTATTATTATTATTATTATTATTATTATTATTATTATTATTATTATTATTATTATTATTGTTATTATTATTATTATTATTATTATTATTATTATTATTATTATTATGTATTTATTTATTTATAAATCAAAGTTATTAGTCCTGCTGTAAAATAAGATACTTTAATATATATATATATATATATATATATATATATATATATATATATATATATATATATATATATATATATATATATATTAAAGTATCTTATTTTACAGCAGGACTAATAACTTTGATTTATAAATAAATAAATAAATAATAATAATAATAATAATAATAATAATAATAGTAGTAGTAGTAGTAGTAGTAGTAGTAGTAGTAATATTATTATTAGTAGTATTAGTACTGTTTTTAGTCCTGCTGTGAATAATATAATAATAAATAATTTAATAATAAATATAAATGGTCACACTGTTTTGATGGTCTGTTTGTTGAATTTAAGCTACATTGCATCTAGATGTCAACTAATTCGATTAGATTTTAAGTAGATTGTTAGGTTTGGGTTGGGCTTAGGTTTAGGGTAAGTTGACATTTACTTGCTAAGTTTCTTATAGTCAGTTACATGTCTGTTTTACGTCTGTATCAACAGATATTAAGCAGACAGTGTACTAATATTCAAAGGGATCATCAAAATAAAGTGTTACCATATAATTGTAAATAATAATAATAAGAAGAAGAACAAAAATAAGTTAGTTAGTTAGTTAGCTAGTCAGTTAGTCAGTTAGTTAGTTAGTTAGTTAGTTAGATATAACAAACCACTTTTGTTTTGTGATTCACCTAATTACTCAAACTTGCCTAGTTGCCTAAACTGCCTACATCTCTAAGTTGCATTTAAAGCTGAATAATAATATTTTTCAAAATAACTAATAACATATTATGCACTGTCATCATGAAAAATACGAAATAAATTAGCTATTAAATCTAGGTGTAAAAATGTGTTGGAAAAAAAAAAACTTTCTGTATAACAGCACTAGGAATTTATTATTTTTTTATTATTATTAAAGTTTCACAAGAGGTCTAATAAATTTACCTGTCACTGTATATAAAATCACTTTTGTCAATTTATTTCAATCCGATCATTAAAGGGGACTTAATGTAATTAAATGCCGAGATATTCATAGACTCTAAAGCTAATGCTAATTTAAATGCCTAAATTGTATGCATGTGTTTAAATGCACGTCTGTATTTTATATAACCACCTCGTTACTAATGATTATTATCATTACGGTAAAATGCTTCCCATAAGAAAACAGCTTACACTGGGATAAGTTGAAAGAACCTATGAATATGTATTATTATTTATGAATCTGACAGTATAGATAAAACGCTGGGTGATCTTGGTCACACAGGTCTTTATCACATTTGGCAAGTCTTTGCACCGAAGCTCTTCTTTTAGATTTCCATCCATGGCATTTTGACATCAGATAGTAGTAAACATGGATCATTAGCATGCCGCTAATTAGCTTGCTGCCATGGCTCTGTAATTAGTACACAAGCAGTGCCTCTCAGATCTCTGGAGTTACATCAAAAGGAAATCTCTCTCAATTAGAAGCTCAGCTCATGTGTAATTTCTCCTTTGTTTACCTTTGCTGTTGCTTTTCAAGCCTTTTTATCTTCACCCAAAGGTTCAGACGGAGCTGGCGGCTAGTACCGGGGCTAATTGTTACTTTATCATCACCTTTGATGGTAGAGTGTCATGAAAGCTGTCAACCCATTAGTGTTTCCTTGTCTGTTGTTTAAAAAAACGCACACGTACAATGTCAGAGGGGCTTCAATTTAGATGCGCTACTGTATCGACTACGATTATGTAACATGCTATTTTGATCTCTGCGCTAGTGTACTGTTTTTGAGCTTTTGACCTTAGGAAGTGGACAGAGAATTATTAGAGGGAGAAAGGGAGGCTGGAAATGAGGCCACATTCAAGCACATGCCAGGTCACAATTTGTTCTAAATGCTTGGGTACTATTGTCTCTTTAATAATAAATGCCAAAACAAATCTTGCCCAGCACATATTGCCCATTGTTTTTGACAGGCATTAATTGGGTTATTTTTATCTTGTCTATCATTTGATTTCTAAAATCAATAGTAGGACTGGAGGGGAAATATTTTTATGTTTGATCAGGAATGTCCGTAAGGTATTGTTTCCGTCACAGCATATCTCCCCACGTTGGCAATGCAGTCCCTACGGTTATACTTGCCTTGCTCAGAGTGGGATTCAAACCGGGAAGCACTAACAAGGAAGCTAAAGACAGCAACCTTTGCAGTCTGTCACTAGTGTGTCTCCTTAGCCCAGGGAGATGGTGTTTATTTGCATAGCTTCTACAAGATGGCATCTGTTTCATTCACTATACAAATCCTCACTCGCATCTGTGTCAAGTGTAAGCTCTTTGAAACTGTTCACCCCTGCTTGATGCTGGATTCAAACTTGTGTTTCTGGTATGGGATATAAACACTCTTAGTAAATTTATTTATAAACTTAATTTGAGAGGATCACTTGCTTATGATTGACACGGCTGGCCCCGAGTCAAGCTAATGTATGAACCACCAATCAGACGATTCCTAACCCAGTATAAATAACCAAGCATCTTATCTTTAGTCATCTTCGTCTTGAAGAATGCCCCCTTCCACCCCCTCTCCTCCTCTTTTCTCTACAGGGCTGCACGTGGGCTCAGTGGCTAGCACTGTGGCCTCACAGCAGAATCCCTGCGGCTCGGGTCTCCACCCGGCCGGACAGCATTTCCGTGTGGAGTTCATATTCTCCCTGTGCTTGCGTGGGTTTCCTCCAGTTTCCTCCCACAGTCCAAAAAACATGAGACTTAGGGTGTTTTCACACCTGTCTTATTTAGTTCGATTGAATCGCATTAGAGTTTGTTTCCTCTTTTGGTACGGTTCGTTTGGGCAGGTGAGAATGCAGCAATCGTACTCGAGTGCGCACCAAAAGCAGACCAAATAACCGTACCTAGACCTGCTTAAAGAAGTGGTCTCGGTACGCTTTCAAACGAACCCTGGAGCGGTTCGTTTGAGGTGAGAATATAATCCGTACTAAAACGGGTCCAATCGCAAAAAGTACTGCGTGTTTTGGACTAATTCAGCTGCCGCAGGCCGATGCCCTGTGCATTATGGGTTATTGAGGAAAAATATTTGTTGACAGCGCTTTACCAACAGAAAGAGAGAGAGAGAGGGGAAAACATTACCTGATGGATCGTTGGTAATATTTCCGCAAGATGACCATGTCGCAGTTTAGCTAAATTAATTCGCGCCTCCTCCTGAAGTGACGAGCGATGCATTAAACACTGTTTTCCAGCCGCGGCCGTGCTTCATTTTCGTAATGTATAGTTTGTCTAAAGCAGGGATACAATAAGCCAGCGCAGTCGTCCCTCCAGAGTAAAAGGTTTTGTTTACCTGCGGGAGTTCACTGGCATTTTCCCGCACGTGAATTCTGACCAATCAATAAGCAGTTTAGGAAATATGTTCAACAACATCTGGCCAATGAGAGATGTGGATTTTGTCAGATGACTGCATTTTGGTTCGTTTCAACTGGTTCGGACCAAAGCCAGCAGTGTGGTGTGAAAAAAACCCAAAGACGGCAGAAGATGCAACAGTGTATCATTTATTACCCTTGGTCCGGACCAAATGAAGCGAACTACAGATGTGAAAGCACCCTTAAGTAAATTGACTAAACCAAATCAGCACCATATTCAATTCCACTAGCAACACTGAATCTACCTGAGCTCAAACTTCCTTCTCGCCCTGCAACGGGAGGGAGCCCCATGCTCGAGGATCCCATGAACTCAAGTCTCTCTCCCAGGACAGCATGCCAAACTAGCTTAATACCAATCATCAGCTAAGTGTGAACTCTTGAACTAGGCTATTTAAGACCAAAGTCCTCCGCATCAATTTGGTTATTCTCAATATAAGAAAGACTGTCTGTCTTGGAGGGGATTGCCTGGGGTTAGAGTCTAATGAAGGTCTTATTCTTCAAACCGTGGTATGGATAGGGTTTAATAATGTTTTAAGTTTTTAGTCAGGTTTTAAATTTGACAATCAGATTGGAGCGGTGGTTAACTCTCACTTCCATCTGGGATACGACAGCAGTGTAGGGCCTCTGGTTATACACAGCCATTCCCCTTTTATGTGGGATGCTGGGACACTAACAAGGGCACTAAAGACCACAGCAGGCTTTGGTGTCAATTTAGATCACTACCCACCTACTATCGTGAACGAGACCATCTGGTTACTAAAGTTGCAACTTGTATTGGTGGCTTACTGTAAGTCCCCTTGCTATAGCCCTGCATTTATTCCTGGGGCTCCTTTTGAACCTAGAAGAGTGCTGTTCACTCTCACAGCTTATATTACTTTAGATGATCTCAACCTCACTCCCAATCAGGCCATGGCACCAGTGTTACTCTGGTTCTTCTCACCCATTCCCAGTGGGATTTAGACATATTTGAACTTGCATAACCAGGCACACTACCAAGGATGCAGTAGCCTCTAGCATCTCTCTCTGGAGTCCATCTTGAGGCCAGGAGAGGGAAGCTTAATCACACACCTCCTTCTAGCTGACCTCCATCATATTCATCTCTCTAAACCTGACTCCCATCTGGGTCATGGTAGTCATGTAACCCCTTTGGTTCTACTCTCCCCTTGCTCTCTTTACACTGAATCTGAACCAATGTTTCCAGCATGGCATGATAGCACATTAACAGGGGCACTAAAGACCACAGCAACCTTTATCATCATTCAGATCGCTACCCCACTGAACTCACTTCTCTTTTTAATGCTTTGCTCAGTCTGCAGTGCATTTAGACCAAAATCTATCCCGTTGTTCATACTGGTCACAAAAAGGAGGGATTACTGTGGGATTACAAAGAGGTAAACTGCGTGGGTGTCTTAAGAGTTTGGCAGTTTAAAATAAATGACAATGGATGAGACATCATAAATGACAGTGGATGAGTGTCATTAGGCCATCCTACTGTGAACATGATTATCTAGGTACTACAAGAACTACACAGCTACTTGCTGACCTCCATTACATTCACCCGCCTAAACCTGACTCACGTCTGGGTCATGACAACCTGTCTAGTTCTACTCCGACTTGTCCACTATAATATGAAATATCTGAAGCAGTTTATTCAGCCAAGAAAACATAATTATTTTACATTTTGGGCCCTATCATACACCCGGCGCAATGTGGTGCAAGGCGCAAGCGCAGCTTGGCGCAAGAGTCGTTTTGAGGTGTTGCGTTACGTTGTTTAAATAGCATATGCATTTGCGCTCATATGTGCGCCCATAGGCGTTCTGGTCTAAAAAGGAGGGCGTTCTGAGGCGCATCGCTGGCGCGTTGCTATTTTGAGAAACTATAATAGATTTTTCAATAGACCAAAACAAACCCGGTCTAAAGTCCAGCGCAGGGTTGCATCACACCAGATGTAGAGCAATACCATATATATATATATATATATATATATATATATATATATATATATATATATATATATATATATATATATATATATATATAAAGGATTAAAATATTATAAGACATATTATTTTCTAGCCTACATAAATACGAAAAACCACTGCTTTTATGCCTTCTTCATCTCGGAAGGCTTTTTCAGTTCATTCATAACAATTTGCTTTTGTGTAATGTTGTTATTATTATTAGCAATATTATTTATTATATCCATATTTATATTTGTCTTATTAAAAACAAGCTTAGATTTACCCTTCTGTCTGGTTTTAGACCAGGGCTATTCAATTGGCGGCCCGCAGGCTGAACCCGGCCCTCAAGGCAGTTTGTTCCGGCCCTCCAAATAGTGTGACCAAGACATCAAAAATAAATTTAGTTCAGTTGAAAAACGGGCAATATAGTTATAAAGTGACGTGCGTCTGTCTGTTCAATACAGCGTGAGCTGCAGAGGCTGCGCAGAGCGTGAGTTACCACACGCTAGTGGTGCAGACAGCCGAAAACATTTAGATATGTTATGTAGAAAATGCCTCTCACTATAATTGTTAATAGGGATACAACGATTAGCTGATTTCACTTTTAACTGCTCTTTAATTCGTCACAGTTAATGAATCTTCTCTAAGCCGCATTTCTGTTGCACGTAAAAGTTATGATAAGTTGTCACCTGTGCGCTAGTTTAAAGTTCCAAGTAGGCTATGTGCACTGAGGCTAATACGCACGCACACCCGATTAACTATACCAGCGGCGGTTCCTATATCACGTCTTTTCCGCTTGCAAGTTTATTATTGCTAATGTATGTATGACAATATGCGCGCACAAGTGGAGCAATGCGCTTGCGTCTTTCCGGGCGCACGCAGTAGAAAACATCTTCTGTGAGAGTTGTGCGTGCCACAAAAAAAGATATGTTAGACGAATTATTATTAAAATTATTATGCAAGTATGAATGCAGATGGCAACAACAGTTCATCTAAATATATACTTACCTAATATAAAGCTTGAATTTACATTGAATTTACATTAGACGTGATAGCCATGAAACCATGATTATTCTTCAGACTATAATTGTCAACCAAAATCTATAATTGTTGCATCCCTAATTGCTATGCAGTTCATAACCTAACATATGAATGTGTTTGAATGTAGAAAAAGCCATACTTCAAGAATGCACTGCTTTTGTTGTGCTCTGAAATACAACATTTGAATGTTTATAAAATAAAAAAATAAATAAATAAATAGGTGGACAATGCAGTGGTATTATGTTGTTTTAAAATACAATATATTCACATTTTAATGTAAACAAAGCCAACGTTGGTGTCTTTATGAGCACAAACACAGCATATGGGCTCTTTTATGCAGTTGTGTCATCACTCATTTAGCAAGTCATATCTCTCCGGCCCTTCGTTTGGGATGCTTTTCATGAACCGGCCCCCATGGCAAACTAATTGAATAACTCTGTTTTAGACCATATGGGGCACAGCATGTGTTTTTAGGATATAACTCCGATTTTTTAGCACACTTTGTTATTATTGTTGATTTATCCGTTTGAAATTAGATCCGCTGGAAATTAGAACTGAATTTAGAAATAGTTTTGAAACAAATATTTGCGCTTAAAAAACGAAATAAATTATTTATTGGCTAATTGATGTCTGTGCGTACGCGGTTTTCCTATCCACTAGAGCGAAAGTGAAAGTAGATTATCTAGATTTTATCTCTCATTCTCGTGCGGTAGATGCTCTGTTTAACTGCTTTCTTGCTAGTGAAAGGCTCAGTTTTTCCACTTCCACTTACTTTACGTCATGTAAATAGCAAATGCGCTTATGGTGTGACAGAACTGGCTCTTAAAGGGAATTGGAGATAAGACTCTGATTGGTTTATTCTCAAAACACACCTATAACTCATTAAGAAAATAAACACAACCCTTTTAGACCATGCGCCACAGCGCAAAGCGGATGTTTCCGTCCTTATATTAGCAAAAACGCATTCTGACACGCCCTGAAAGTGTTTGCGCCCTGCGTTTTGCGCATGGACCGTCAAAACAGAGCCCTTTTTCAGTTTAGTGGCTAATTTGTATTAAAGAGCCCATATTATGGGTTTTTGAAAATTCCCCTCCATGTAGTGTGTAACACAGCTCTAAGTGAAGTGAAGTATCCAGCTAAGGCTTAAATCTGTAAGAATACAGTGTTTAAAACTGTTGATTCATCTATAAAAGAGTCGACTCATAGTGCTTCAAACGAGTCGCCTTGATACCGATTCATTAGGTGTTTCGCCATGACTTACGAATGAAACCAAGTTATTCACGTGCACGCGCAAACCCGGGAGATTTCAAACCTGAGGCCCCGCCCTCTGACGCAGAAACCCAGACACACACCCACAAACACACGCACACACACACACAAACATGCCGGTCGATTGAAGTCACACTGCAGATGGATATATTGAGTCTTTACCCAAAGATGAAACCTCAGCATTATAGCCAAGCAGTTGGAAACTACTGGAAACTTCTGGAAACTACATGCTACAAAGAATACTTCATCAGCGTTTGTTAAAGGAAGGATCAGTAAAGAGTAACTTACTGCTGGACATGTCAGGATGGATTTTTCTTCCTCCATTTCTCAAGTGTAAGTACGTGCGATTAAAGTTGCCTCGTTGACTCTAGCTTGCAAATGTATTTAGTTGTGATTTGTTACTTGTAACCGCGTGTACTGTATCAGGTTAACTCCCTATATTCTCTTATCGCGTGCAAAGTCACGTTAAAAACGCGACGCGTGCTGCTTTGTTAACGGAGCTCCGTGGACGATGAGAAGTGTGTGTGTCTGTGTGTGCGTGTGCGCGCGCTGTCGTCCGGAGGTGTGTGTGTTTGTGTGTGTGTGTGTGTGTGTGTGTGTGCGCGTTGTCGTCCGGAGCAGGGTTAAGTGCGTGTGTGTGTGTGTGCAATATGTGTGTGTGTGTCTGTGAAAAGAGCAGAGTGAGAAGCTAGGAGATCTCCTCAACTGTTTTTGGAGTTTTTGCTCAATAAAATAGTTAGTCGTCTGAATTTTCAAGTCTATAGTCTGTATTTACATTGACCCACTGGCAGCTAAAATCCACGCCTACACTATCGAGCGTGTATGAACTGTGATTACTTTTATATTGCTGATTAGCTGTTTGGCTTTTCACTCTCTGACTGAAGGCAGTCGACCAATCGCAACAGGCTGTCATTGGTCCAATCAGCGCAGATTAGCTTCGTGCTAAGGAGGGGTTTGGGAACAAATGAATCACTGGACGATTCATACAGGAGTCGCTGGGATAATTAGGTAAAAATAAATGCAGATTATAAGACCATGAAAGTGTTTTTTGACCTTGCATGCATATTAAACTGTTGTTGGAGACCCTTACAACCAAGATATGACCCTATTTCATGTATAATATAGGCTCTTTAATTCATATGAGATCAGTCATATGAAAATGTGCAATTTTTAAAAGGAGGTATGGCCCGATTCCTAAACCCAACCAGCATTGGGAATAAGCAAATTATACAAACTTGTACCAATGAGATTGTAAGAATCCATATGACTTCAGGCTGGCTCACACTGGGATTTTTTTATTTTATTTAAATTTAATCTTGAATGATTATAGCATGTCAGACTGCACAAACATAGCTCCCATGTCACACTGTAAGATCTCAGCTGTCATAAAGTCAGTCTGAACGACAATGAAGACACACCAAACATGAAAGAAAACACCCCCGGAGTTTGATGTCATCCACCTGTGACACTTTCACTCTCCTGCATTCTGAAATGATTCCTCACAGCAAACGTAAACAATCTGTTGCTGCAATTTTGCACACAGCGTGTCTCAATAATAAAACCAGGAAGAAAAAAAATGTTTTGACATTTCCCTGTGGTCATTTAAATTGTCGAATGGATTGCGTCATCAAATTTGGAGCTCCTATTAGTTCTTGAATTGACGCTCATCACAGCTATTGTCACACTGCAGGAAAGTGTCTGAAATTTTGACTCTACCAGAACTTCATTCATTCATTTTCATTTGGGCTTAGTCCCTTTATTAATTCTGGGTTGCCACAGCGGAATGAACCACCAATTTATCTAGCATGTTTTTACGCATCGGATGCCCTTCCAGCCACAACCCATCTCTGGGAAACATCCACACACACTCACTCATACAATATGGACAATTTTATGTCTTTGGACTGTGGGGGAAACCGGAGCACCCAGAGGAAACCCACGCAAATGCAGGGAAAACATGCAAACTCCACACAGAAACGCCAACTGACCCAGCGAAGGCTCGAACAAGCGACCCAGCAACCTTCTTGCTGTGAGACGACAACACTACCTACTTTGTCTCTGCCAGAACTTCATTTGAGGGAAAATCTGATCACAACGGGCACTAAGTGGCTGTCTGTGAACATGTCAAACTAAGGATCAAAGACCGCAGATTTTAGCCTAAGATTTCAGGAATCTTTTAGGATTTACCAAATAGGATTTACCAAATTTGTCTCAGATGACAAAACCGTGGCTGAAATCTCACAGTGTGAGCAAGGCTTTTGCCACTAAAACAAAAAGCTACATATTGCCATGAGATAGCGTTTGTTTATACAAGACCAAGAGTAAAGTTTGGGTTGTTTTTTTTTTTTTTTTGCTTTTGTTTTTTATTTATTTGCCCCCTCATAGTAACAATGACAGCCTCTGCTGTTGTCGTGAGACCTGCCACTGCACATCATCAAATACACAGCATGGATGGATCATCTATGACGGCAGGCCGCAGGAAGGTAAACACCTGCTGGCCATTCTAACGTAACTGTGAAGCATTTCTCTAGGGTCAACACTCTGTCTGAGTCAAAGTGACCAAATAATGACCTCTCACTACCGTGACATCTTGCACATCTCTCTGGTGTTTTCTATACCTGGTTCAGCAGCAGATTTGTAAGTGGCTTTTGGAATTTTCTGACAGTCAGAGATCTCATGGTGCTCTTTTTTTTTGTTTTTTTTTTCAGAGAGCAACTGGTGAGAGAACAAAATAAGTAGGCAGAGTTTGACGGCATCAAATTATTCACAACAGTTGATGTGGTTTTCTTTTGTTCTTGCCATGTTCCGAGTAAACGTTAAGTCCAATTTGAGATTATTTACATTTTCAGTGCTTTATACATTCTGTCTGTGATGATTGTGGAAGTTAAATGATTTACAAAATGAGTTTATTCCAAAAATATGACAAGATAGTACGATATAATTCAACTATGTTCATTAGACAAAGTCATAATACCAATACAATCCATCTATCCATCCATAAACCTAACCAACCAACTTACAAACATTATATATTAACATTAATGTTGATTTTTAAAGATTAAAAGTTCATATACAGGAAACATTAACTTTAGAATTCAAGAAAATTTATAATAATAATAATATCAACCAATCAATAAATCAATCAGTTAATCATTAATATAACATAATCCCAAGTTTAAAATGTTTAATGTATTTATGAGGCTGAATTTGTCTGCAAGATACTTAGATTTTTAATATATAGATGAATGGATAGATAGATAGATAGACAGACAGACAGACAGACAGACAGACATATATCCACAGCTATATTTCTTCAAGACTTTACCATGGATGGATGGATGGATGAATAGATGAATAGATAAATATCCACAGCTGTATGTCTTCTAGACTTTACCATGGATGGATGGATGGATGAATAGATGAATAGATAAATATCCACAGCTGTATGTCTTCTAGACTTTACCATGGATGGATGGATAGATGGATGGATGAGTGGGTGGGTGAATGGGTGGATGGATGGATGGATGGATGGATGGATGGAAGGAAGGAATGAAGGAAGGATAGATAGATAGATATAGAGATGAATAGGTAGGTATACAGTATATCCACAACTGTGTCTCTTTAAGACTTTACCATAAATCAGGGATGTCCAAACTTTTTGGGCCGAGGGCCAGATGCAAAAAAACAAACGTTGTTGCGGGCCAAATTTTACATCACACAGACACGTGTATATATATATATATATATATATATATATATATATATATATATATATATATATATATATATATATATATAAATACAGTTGAAGTCAGAATTGTTAGCCCCCCTAAATTATTAGCCCCCGTTTATTTTTTCCCCAATTTCTGTTTAACGGAGAGAAGATTTTTTTTCCACACATTTCTAAACATATTAGTTTTAGTAACTCATTTCTAATAACTGATTTATTTTATCTTTGCCATGATGACAGTAAATAATATTTGACTAGATATTTTTAAGACACTTCTATACAGCTTAAAGTGACATTTAAAGGCTTAACTAGATTAATCAAGTTAACTAGTTAAGTTAAGGTAATTAGGCAAGTTATTTTATTACAATGGTTTGTTCTGAAGACTTAAGGGGCTAATAATTTTGACCTTAAAATGGTTCATAAAAAAATTTAAACCACTTTTTATTCTAGCCGAAATAAAACAAAAGTCTTTCTCCAAAAGAAAAAAATATTATCAGACATACGGTAAAAATGTCCTTGCTCTGTTAAACATAATTTGGGAAATATTTAAAAAAGAAGAAATACATCTAAGAGGGGCTTATAATTTAGACTTTAACTGTGTGTAGATAGACAGACAGACAGACAGACAGACAGACAGACAGACAGATAGATAGATAGATAGATAGATAGATAGATAGATAGATAGATAGATAGATAGATAGATCATATCAAGAACTGCTGCTTAATTGAATGCATGTAATAGCGACACCTGGTGGTTATTTATTGAATTATGTTCATTTTTGTATAGCGGGCCAGATTCTATTGATATTTATAAAAAGCCTCGCGGGCCGCCACAAAACTGATTGCGGGCCGCAGATGGCCCGCGGGCCGTAGTTTGGATACGCCTGCCATAAATGAATGGATAGATGAAAAGATAGATATCCACAGCTGTATCTCTCTGTATCTCTAGACTTTAACATGGATGAATAATGTGAGTATCCAGAGCTGTATCTTCTCTAGACTTAACCATGGATGGATGGATACCCACAGCTGTATCTCTTTAAGACTTAACAATAGATAGATAGATAGACAGACAGACAGACAGACAGACAGACAGACAGACAGACAGACAGACAGACAGACAGATAGATAGATAGATAGATAGATAGCTAGCTAGATAGCTAGCTAGCATTCTTCCAGTTGCCAGGTTAAGTAAATTATGGAATTTTGCATTCTTCCAGTTGTTAGGTGAAGTAAACGATGGAATTTACCATTCTTTTTGTTGTCAGGTTAAGTAAATGATGGAATTTAGAATTCTTCCAGTTGTGAGGGTAAGAAAATGATAGAATTTAGCATTTTTCCAGTTGTCAGGTTAAGTAAATGATGGAATTTAGCATTTTAACTGATCTGCAATGAAAAGCCATTTCTGAAAATAACTCTGGCACATTTAATAGAGATGCATTTTTTCTTTAAAGCAGTTGGTATGCAACCACTATTTCAGTTTAAATCAGAGGAATAGCATGTTTTCTGGTGGCTCCGGTGAGTGAAAAATAGTGTGACACAATGACACAGGCAAAGTGACAACATCTGAAACACCTGATCCACAAATACGATTCAAACTGACAATCTTGTCTTTTTGGCTCCTGCTGAGCACAGTGCATTCCAGCACAGTAAATATGCAGAGAGTTTCCAAACCCTCTGCACAGACACTTAATCAAGCGCGCTCTATATTCGATGGTGTCGTATGGTTTACAAGAATTATCTTTTAATCCATATGTGTTTAAGACCCCAAGATTGGTTAATAGCTGGAGACTATACACAAACAAATCTCAGACAGCTGTGGAGGGAAGTCGAGGGACATTTAGATGTGAAGATTACAAAAGCCCAGCGGCCAAATGATGCTATCTTTGCAAACAATGCCCATATGGAGGAGCAGATAACCCAGAGAGGGTAAGAAATCTCAATTCAATGAAGGACAAAGCCATTTCTTTACTTCACAATGGAATTTATATAAGATGTTTTAGGTTACAGATGTCTGCTGGGTATCATGTTTATGTACTTTGTGTAATATATTTGAAAATGCTTTCTGGGAGACCATAATCTCATGAAAATAGCTGTTATTATTGCATGTTTTGTGTAATAGTTGCTAATATCAGCTTGCATCAGTGAGTTGTATACGTATGATTTGTTGCACAACAAAATATAGAGGTGTGAACCTATACTGGTCTCACGGTTCGGTTACGATTATCATGCCTTTGATTCGATTCAATTCGATATCTCGGTGCATCACGTTGCATTGACGATGCTTTCTATATACAGTGTTATATTTTAGGGGGGAGGCTATAACAAGCTGTCTGTATAAACACACAGTACCACACTGTCTCTCATTCAAACACATACACAAACATAGACAGCACCAAACAAACAAACACACACACATACACACACACACACACACTTAAGCCCTCGCAACAGGGAGAGCTCGCGCTGAGCGGAGCAGAAAAACGGATAAAAAAACGAAACAAAGAAGCACTTTTCCGACGGTCCCTTACTGAGAGCTCTTCTCAGCGCGAGCTCTCCCGGCTAAACACATATTGCGAGGGCTTAAACGGAGCAGTGCTCATTATGTCGAGCGAAAAAAAAAAAAAAAAAGAAAGACAGCTGTGAAACATAACCAGCTTTGTCTTTTTGTAGGAAACACACTTTAGATCTTTTTAGGGTAAGAGGTTTTTGAGTTATTGCCGTCTATAACTAATTGTGTGTCATGAATATCAAAAACAAAACCAACTGAACCATGCTCATTTCTGGCGCCCCCCTGGATATGCAGCGCCCTTAGCATTTGCCTATGGTGCCTTTGCCACGGGCCAGCCCTGAGTGTTGTAAATACTCGTGCTCACCTCCCTCGCGACTGAGAGCATAGGACGTCAGTACATAATAACCGGTTATGATTATTACTAAACCGATACCGAATTGTCCGCGTCTGCATCACGATGCACCGAAGAAACAATTAATTTTGACACCCTTAGTTTAGCATTTTAAATATCAGTTACATTTATCACTTGCTCATTTTGTATAATCCCAAATCAGAAAAAGTTGGCACAGTATATGGAAAACGCAAATAAAAAAAAAGGTAGTCATTTCCAAATTTATGTTGACATAATATGAATAACCATTTCATCTTTTGTCTGGTCAATTCGTTTCATTTTTAAATATACATCCTTTCCTGTCATTTAGAACTGCAACACTTTCTAAAAAAGTTGAGACAGGAGCAACTTAAGCCTTTTAATCAGGGAAACTGGTTAAATGATGAATTTGAAACAGGTGATGTCAACAGGTGATTGTAATTATGATTTGGTACAAAGCAGCATCCAAGAAAGGTCTAATCCTTTAGGAGCAAAGATGGGCCAATGACCGCCAGTTCATCAAAAATTACATAAGAAAATTTTTCAAAGAAAGAAAGGAAGACATATGGATATTTCACCGTCAACAGTGCATAGCATACGTTTAAACATTAAAACATTAAACATAAAAAAAAAAATCAAGGAATCTGAACTAATTTCAGTGCATAAATGACAAGGGCGCAAGGCCGAGCTGGACAACTGTGATCTCTGATCCTTCAGGCGGCACTGAATCAAAAATCTTCATACATGTATAAGCGATATTACGACATAGACTCAGGACTACTTCGGCAAACCTTTGTCAAGAACCACATTACGTTGTTACATCCACAAATGCCAGTTAAAACTGTATTGTGCCAAAAGGAAGCCCTATGTTAACAATGTCCAGAAGAGGCATTGACTTCTCTGGGATCAGAGGCACCTGGAATGGACCATCACACAGTAGAAATGTGTACTGTGGTCAGATGAATCAGTATTTCAGGTTTTTTTTTCACAAGAAAAAGGATCATCCAGACTGTTGTTAGCAACAAGTCCAAAACCCAGGGACTCTCATGGTATGGGGTTGCACTTCTGTGATGGCACCATTAATGCCGAAAAGTACATAGAGAATTTGTATCACAATATGCCGCCTTCTTATCCTTGGACAGCCATGAACATTTCAACAAGACCACTACCTGCACACATTACAGCAGTCCTGGCTGCGGAGGAAGAGGATACAGGTTTTTGACTGGCCTGTCTGCAGTCCTGACCTTGCTTTAACAGAGAATATATGGCACATTTTGAAGCACAAAATGCAACAATGAAGACACCGTACTGTTGCCCAACTTAAGACCTGATTGCAGGAAGAATGGGACAAAATTACACCTGAAACACTTCATCTCTTAGTCTCTTCAGCCACTAAACATCTTTTAAGTGTTGTGAAAAGGAATGGCAACATTACAAAGTGGTAAATGCTTTACTGTTTCTACTTTTCTTTAAATGTGTTGCAAGAACTAAAATTGGAATATGTGTTTATTTTGAATAAAACAAACAAACAAACAAGCAAACAATAAAAATCATGAGGAACAGATTAAATACTCATTGTTTTATTGTTTACCTTCTATTTTCAATGTAAATTAGGAAATCATTACTCTTTTTCTTTGCATCTTCCATACTGTCCAAACTTTTTTATGATTTAGGGTTGTAATATTTGTTGAAATGCTTGGGTAAGATGCACTGTAAATATATCTGTTAATTACCAGTATCCGCTAGTTTGTTACTCATAGATGTTTTTCATTTATTTATGCTTTCAGATTGAATTTTGGGGCCTTGATCTCTGCTTATTGATTGGCTTGTTTGTGTTTGCTGACTACCCAAAACCTTAGTAAATCACATTGCATGTTTCTTTTATGAAACTCTTCTGGAAGGTCAAAATCCAAATGATTTGATTATTTGAGAATTAAAAAAAAAAAAAACTGCATGTAAACAGCAAAACAGAAAACTAAAACAGCATTAAAGATGATGTGGATTGAGATGTGTCAACATGTGGTTATTCGTTGCAAATCAATGAGTTTATTCAAGAAATATGTTTCATAGAAAAAAAATTAAATTAAAATAAAATTACAAAGAAAAAACAATCAAACAAACAAAGTTGTCTGAATAAATGATGATAATTGTTTGAAGCTGTTTTTGTTAAATAAGTTGAATTGAAAGCTGTATATTGTTGCAGTGACTGTCATAGTGTGGCATTGTGAGTGCATGTGCAGAACTGTGTGCCTGCCATTTAATGGGACTGACATGAATGAAGCCGTGTAGTCACGCTGTCAGAGAATGCGTTTCATAATGTCGTGTTGGCATGTGGTCTGAAAATGACAAGAAGGAAAATATTAAAGGTTATTAACTGCCTCCATATGCGACTCTCTGTTGACAGTGATGGAGGGAGGAGAGAAAGGGAAGATATCACATTCTCCATCAAATCCTTTCATCGAATTGGCCACCAACCTGGATAATGCTCTCAGGAAGTTTTTAATTAATGCATACCGTGCAGATCAGAGCTACATACTAACATTTTCCAAGGTGTTGGCATACTTAGTACATGGTAGTTTGATTTATGTTTATATATATATATATATATATATATATATATATATATATATATATATATATATATATATATATATATATATATATATATATATATATCAGCCTGATCTCACAAGAAAACGTAAGTATTTTACGTTTTGCCAGTTTAGTGGCTAGTTCAGTCGTACAAAATTGTTTGGTTTTAAAAAGGAAGCGTGTCACCAAACCCCACCCCTAAACCCAACCGTCATTGGGGGATGAGCAAGTCGTACTAAATTGTACGAATTAGATCGTACGAATTAATACGAATTAGCCACTAAATCAAAAAGTTACGAATTGCTGTGAGATTGTGTTGATTTATATATATATATATATATATATATATATATATATATATATATATATATATATATATATATATATATATATATATATATATATATATATGTATGTATGTATGTATGTATGTATATATATATATATGAATATTGTTTTAAAACTAATCAGTTTTATCTGGTTTTCCAGCCTCATGTCACAAGGAAACTTAACTATTTTACGTTTTGTCAGTTTAGTGGCTATTTTATATTCATACGAGTTCAATTTTTAAAAGAAGGCATGGCATCAAATCACGCATCATACTAAATTTAGCAAATTGTACTAGATTGAGCAAATCATAAAAAATTGTAGGAACCAGATCATTCAAATTCATATAAATTAGCCATGAAATCAAAAGGTTACCAAGCTAGTGGGATATCGTTGTATTTTCCAGGTTTTCAGAATATTCACTTTAGTTTCTATGTGAAGTGACATTTAAGAGCTTTTATTCTTATTGTGAAATTCAATATTAATTATATAATTAAGATCTGTGCCTTTTTTAAAATTATACAATAGAATGCACTTTTAAAAGGGCAGCTTAAATATGAATCGATAGTTAATACTAGATATTTAATGTTCTTGTGGCATGCAAGAGTGCAAGCATTGTGTTTATTTTGCTCTGTAAGTAATACAAATGCATTAGGAAAATAAATGATCTGAGACTGAATTTACAAAAAACAATGTATACAGTTGAAGTCAGAATTATTAGCCACCCTAAATTCTTGGACCCTTGTTTATTTTTTTCCTCTAATTTTCTGTTTAACAGAGAGCAGATTTTATCAACTCATTTCTAGCCATAATAGTTTTAATAACTCTTTTCTAATAACTGATTTATTTTATCTTTTTCATGATGACAGTAAATAATATTTGACTAGATATTTTTCAAGACACTTCTATACAGCTTAAAGTGACATTTTAAAGGCTTAACTGGGTTAATTAGGTTAACTGGGCAGGTTAGGGTAATTAGGCAAGTTATTGTATAACAATGCTTTTGTTCTGTAGATTATTGAAAAAAAAAATAATATAGGGGCTAATAATTTTGACCCTAAAATAGATTTAAAAAAGCTTTTATTCTAGCCGAAATAAACCAAATAAGACTTTCTCTAGAAGAAAAAATATTATCAGACTTACTGTGAAAATTTCCTGAACATGTAAAACATCATTTGGAAAATATAAAAAAAAAGAAAAACAAAATTCAAAGGGGGGCTAATAATTCTGACTTCAACTGTAGGTGTGTAAATATTAACATCTGTTGTTTTATTTAAGAATATAATGTTTTATTTAACAAATTAAATGGTACCTTTAAGAACCTTTTTAACATGTTAGTATACTAGAGAAATAGAGTATAGTATCTGTACCATTTTAGCCTGCTTATTATAATTAGGTATAATAAAACAGAGCCATGTTTTGTTCATTAAATCACAATATTTTAAATTAATTTTTTTACAAAGTAACTACTTTAGCTGTGGTGGCACGGTGGCTCAGTGGTAAGCACTGTTTCCTCACAGCAAGAAGGTCGCTGGTCCTAGTTGGGCCAGTTGGCGCTCCACAGTGTGGAGTTTGCATGTTCTCTCTGTGTTGGCATGAGTTTCATCCAATTTACCCTACAATTCTAAAATTCCAGGGGTCTCTGGGCGGTCTTAAAAAGTTTAAAAATGTCTTAAATTTTTTAAATCTAATATAAGGCCTTAAAGCCACTTAATTTACTGAAACGCTGTGTTGTAGGTCTTAAAATCAGTTTAGACAGCTCTTTATTTTTCTCTGTTTATGTAACGTTACCCAATTGGGCTGATCAATCACCAGTTATCCATCTCAGTAAAACTTTTCACAAAAGTATTTCATTCTATTTACCTATATGCTGTAATTATCTTCCTTAAAATAACAAGTTCTCTGTGTATTTTTGACAGACAGTTGATGTGGTTTATTTATTTATTTATTTATTTATTTATTTATTTATTTATTTTCTTTTCACACATTTTTGCTTGCCTAGACACATTTAAAATATCTGGTTAAGAGATAACTAAATTAAAATTTTGTCAAAGAGGCAAGATAAAATCTTGATTGGTCCATCCATGCCATTCAAAAAAAACATCTTAGTGTTTATCCCTGTATAAGTCTGAAATTTGCTTCACAATGGTCTTAAAAAGGTCTTAAAATGTATTACATTTGACTTGGTGAAACCTCCAAAAACACTGGGTCTAGGTAAATTGATTAATCTAAATTGGCCATAGTGTATGAGCATGTGTGTAAATAGTGTTTGGGTGTTTCCCAGTACTGGCTTACACCTGGAAGGGCATTCGCTGCGTAAAACATATGCTTGAATAGTTGGCAGTTCATTCCACTGTGTTGAACTCTGATATACTAAGCTGAGGGAAAATACATGAATGAATTTTTCGGTGTAAATTATTATTATTATTTTATTTTTTATTTTTATTTTTTAACAATGTACTAAACTCTGACTTTAGCACTAAGGTGTGTATGGAATTGTCATTTTTATTTACTTCCACAACTTGAAGTATCATATTAGAAATCAAAATAAAATTAAAAACAGAAATCAAATATATCCAAATACTAGAAAACGAAGACATTAGCAACAGAAGAACTCACATTTGCATCACCCAACTTAAATTCATTATCCAGAAGCATATCCGTCGAGTTGTTATTATCTCCAACTCTGATCATTTATTTATTTATTTATTTTTGTTAGCCACAGAATGTTAAAACAATTCTCCCTCAACATTTGTCAGATATTTCACAGCAGCTGAAACCCTACTAATGGATAACAAAGTTTAATGTTGAAAGGAAGAAGGGGGGGCTTGTGGTCCATCAAGAAGATATCAGATACAGCTCTATAATTACAACACAATGGGCTCAC
>NC_141032.1:42425000-42457500 GCF_052040795.2 Danio rerio | reverse complement strand
AGCTGAACAGCACAGTAAAGTGGGAGGTTAAAAATAGAGTGGGATCTGCAGAATGATTAGCTCCGACAGCTCGTGTAGGAGTAGTTGAGCATTGTGACAGCCTGCAGGAGGAAAACTCTCACTTAAGTCTGCTTGTTTTGGTCTGAAACCCCCTTAACCTTTTTTTTAATGGACAGATCATGTGGCAGGTAACAGGGATCGTGTCCGATGCTGCAGGCTCTTCATGCACACAACACAGTCTGTGTCCTTGATAGAGGGAATCAACCCCAGTCAACAGACCTATTTCACCACTCTGCAGATCTGTTTCTGAACAGAATGCAGAAAACACTCATTTACTGCTGCTATTGAGAAAAAAAAACAACTAATAAATAAAAAAAAAATTGATATATATTGATGTACAAACAATGAACAATAAATTTACTACTTTATTTGTTCATGTAAGTTAACGTTAGTTAATTAGTTGGTTAACTCATGGTGCATTAACTAATGTTAACAAGCATGGACTTGAATGTTAATAATGCATTAGTAAATGTTCAATTATGATTAATATATATATATATATATATATATATATATATATATATATATATATATATATATATATATATATATATATATATATATATATATATATATATATATGTATAATGGCACAGTGGGTAGCACAATTGCCTCACAGCAAGAAGGTCACTTATTCGAGCCCAGCTGATCATTTGGCATTTCTGTGTGCATTTCTGTTTTTTTTCAGCCTGCGTTTTAAACGACAGCTGAACACATCATTACAGAACAGCTAAGTGACATTCTAAGTCTATCTCCCCCTTTTGTATTTTGTAGTGCTTTATTTATTCCATAGTAACCTGTAAATGTTCGCTCTGATTTGGCTTTTTTTGGGGTTAACTATTGTGATTTCCAAGTTGCATCAGAGAAATACTGGGAGATCGCTGAAGACTGATGGCATTTCATGTCGTTCAGCCTTATAATCTTAATGGGCACATAGTTTAACCATTTTTATGATTTAATATTAATATTATGGTTCTTCTGAGTGTGCCAGTTTAGGTTCAGTTCAACACAAAGCTAGCCGTACATGTTCGACCCAGACACAGACCAATCAGAGAGTACAAAATCATTTGTGTCTTTGTATAGTCTCGGTGTACACGTGCCGAGCTTGTACCCAATATGACGGTCTATACACTACACTATACTTTGTCCAAACAGCTTGAAAATGAGATTTTTCACCATAGGTGCCCTTTAAAATGTCAGCAAAATGACCTGTTTTGTCATTACTTTAGACATTACGTAAGAGAATCATTCAAATACTAGCTCTAAAGTGACGTGTGTGAAGTAGCAACGGTTTGTGTTGTTCTGATGTCAGCAGCAGATGTGTATAAATGGCAGAAGAGTGTAGTTACAGAAGGAATTTAGACTCTCCATGTTTGATTTACTTTTTTATATACACAATAATGTTGTCAAACTGTTGTATAATGGCAATATCACATTTGTAGCTGTGCGATATGGCTGTATATCGGCACTAGTGGGAAACTAATGCACTTGGCCTGTGGCCTCGATCCAACGCACGCCTCCCACAAGTGCCGATATACAGCCATATTGCACAGCTACTCATGTGATACTGCTCATAAATATAATATTATCATTGTTGTCATTTAATTATTTTATATTCATTTTATTTTTAAGAACCGTTAGAATTTGTCATGCTTGAAATGGGAACTGTTTTTGGTTTAAAGGAACCAGCTGTGGGTCTTTAGTGGAAATGTATTGCCTTCTGCTGGTGATGTGTTAAAATAACTAAATCCTAATAAAGAAACAGCTGAAAATAAACTACAGGAACAAATAGAAAGGCCAGTCAGTCAAAGCATAGTGCAAAACTAGCCCAATGGCACATTTCAAAAACAAGATTAACATATTTTACTGTCTGTACCAACTGACAATAACAAATTAAGAAAATCTTCAGATTGCATCACTTACATCACTGATGTTTTAGGACCTGACAAACTGATTTGTCAAAAGACAAAGACAATCTGATCCATAGAGCTTAAGTGTCTAATTATCTCTCTCTGTGCTCTTTAAATTCGGAAAGCATTAGTAGTAATCATAAAACAGACAGTTTCACAATCCAATTGACTGCTCTTCGCAAAAGTTGGATGAACTGGCATTACATTGATAGAATGCATAATGATGTAATGGTATTATTTAACCCCCTAGGGTGGCAAAGGCTGATACATGTTATAGAACAGTACTCCATAAAAGGAGCTTAAAACACTCATTTTTGATTGTATTGATAAGACAAACACAGATTTGAACACTGTAAAGGGTCTGTTCTAATTGTTACATAATCATAATCACAACAAAACAATGCATTTATAGTAAAATGAGTAAAACAAACAGAAAGTGCTTTGATTAAGTCTCGTGAAATAATGTGATGAACCAACGTGACCAAACAATCCTTAAATATTGTTATTATTATTTTCATATTCATCATATTATTCTAATATTGGTCATCATTTGACCCAATTCGATCTATAGCTTAATGCCTGAAGGTAAAATAGTTAAACTTGATCAGTTTATCCACTACAATTCAGTTTACCAGCTTGCTGCCATTCTCTTTTTTTGTGCAACACAGACATGTCATTAAAATATTAAAAGATGTATTTTAATTTCATGACACTTTAGCTATCACATTTAAACAAACAGTTAAAAACTAAAATAAACATTTTAAAGATGAAATTAAAATATGAAGAGTTCAGATGCAAAAGAAGCCAAAATGAGCTAATGACATTAAGTGAATGATTTAGGTGTAGTACATGTTCAACAAATAGATTTGCTTCAATTAGAAATAACAGTTTGTTGGCAAAAGCCGCTAAATGCCACCTGCCTTTGACAGCAAAAGCTGCTATATCCCGAGAACCAATCAGGAGGTAGGAGTCGAATGTTTTCAATGTAACGGTGCACTTATATGCAGGCTTTTATGAGGAGAGCATTTCAATCCACTTCCGATTTTGATTTTAAAAGAGATTAATGAGCTGGATGAGCCCGTCCGACTGTCAGTGAATGGCAAATGAAAATGTCCCTTACCTTAAAACTCTGTGCATTATAAGAAAACACACTGTGCATTCGGAAGTGTAGCATGCATTCATAAAGTTTATTTATTTATTTATTTATTATTGTATTTTTTTGCGCAGCGACACTACTTTGAATGAGTCTGATTTATTATACATTAAATGGCAACTGCGCTTCAAGAAAGACATAGTTAAGATGCTACTACTTTTTTTTCACGTGGACGCTATGAGGATAAACACAGGACCAAGACCTTGAGTATGGTGAGAATAAATGTATGACAGCTTCTAAAATGGTCTGAGAGGCATCCCCTTTTAGCCCAGTAGGTGTATGTTGTGTTTTATTTGCTAACTTGAGCTATTTTTAAAAATATAAATATAATGTTTAAAACTATACATTACTTCATAATACTTACAGTATATGTCTAATAAGCTCTTTATATTAATGGACTATGCTCAGATATTAATGTTTCATAATGTTTTACACTACATTATTTGAATCTAACATGCTTAGTTTACAATGTTTATATTGTTCTGCTTACATTAAATCTAAATCCCAAATATCAGAAATAACAACAGATAGTTAAGATTTAATTAATGTCAGTTTTAATGTTATTGATTAATGCACTTGACAGATTTCATTCATTCATTTTCTTTCTGCTTTTTCCCTGGCTTATCACAGCGGAGTGAACTGGCAATTACTTGACAGATTTATGTATTTTAGGTGGTTTGTGTAATGTGTTTTATGTTTGGTAAAATAATTTCTAATTGTGTCTTTGGTGATTTTTCAACTAATTACACTGTCTTGTCCCACAATGTGGATTTAGAAGGTTTTACATAAAAAAAAAAAAAAAAATTAAATAAAAAAAAAATTAAAACAGAAGTGGATTTAGCTAGTTTTGATGCATTGGAAAATCTACCTAAAACCAAAGAAAAGTGACATTTTTGAAAAAGATATATTTTATTTAGCAACTAAACCTTATCATTACATATAAAATTATTCTTCTAAACCTAATTATCGGAGCCTGAAAGAAAATTATCATTTACAAGAAAAGAGGTCTGATGTATTTAGTGGGTTTTGCATTTGAAATCTTCAAATATAACTTCATATATAAATACCAATACTGGCTCAGTGGTTAGCACTGTCACCTCACTGCAAGAAGGTCGCTGGTTTGAGTCTCGGCTGGGCAAGTTGACATTTCTGTGTGGAGTTTGCATGTTCTCCCTGTGTTGGTGTAGGTTTCCTCCAGGTACTTTGGTTTCCTCCATAGTCCAAAGACATGCGCTACTGGTGAATTGAATGAATTAAATTGGCCGTAGTGTATAAGTGCGTTTGTGAATGAGAGTGTATAAGTGTTTATCAGTACAATACACGGTACAATACAGCACATGAGTGTGAATAAATATTGATAACATGCTTACTTAAGATTACATTGTATTTTAAAAACATAAATATCCTTGTAGATCCTGACAGACCACCTTGGTTTTAGATAATAATATGGATATTTTACTATGCTGTTAAAATGTAACCATCGATTCAAGCTGGAGTCGCTAAAGCTCATCTCTCCCAATGGCAATGAAATACAAGCGGGTGATTTTATCATTTGGTCTATGTGGTGATCAAGGTTAAAGAGGTCATTATTTAATTAGCCATGAGCTTCAATTTCATTTCAGAAGTGTAATATATGTATAGCAGGAAGCAAGAGTAGACATAAAAAATGAATGTCATAGCAACTGTGTACTTTTATAAGCATGGCACACACATACAAAAAAGACTGGCATATGTGAATGGCCAGAGGCCTTGATTAGTGAGGTGCTATTTAAATGTTAAGTCCTTTTCATACCACCAGGTCTAATTGAAAAAGTTCACAATTATTAGCAAGGAACAATCTTGGTAGTCATGGAAGTTGTTGTTTGCTTTACTTGTAATGCAGGTGCACTTTGCTATTGCAAATTCTCAGCTCATGTGTGGCTGAATAATAGAAGTTTATTGATTTCACACATATAAAGGTTGCTTAGAAACTCACATCTGTAGAATGAAAAGTGATTACATGAATATGTATAAAAATGTTTATCAATGTTTTCTTTAAAGTCTTCTATCCACAGTTTTATCTTCTAAAACTCTTCTAGCCACAGTTCACACCAAATAGCAAAGTTTAAAAGGGTAGTCAAGAGTGTATTTTTAAGACTTGGTTGTGTTTATAAGATGCAAAGCAATTATGTTCTCATGCTTCATTTGTAAAAAAAAAAAAAAAAAAAAAATCACGTTACTTTTTCATATATCTTTAATAATAAACTACTACTCAGCTAACATGAAAATGACTGTCTTATTTTCCAATTCCTCCTAAAACCCACCCTCAAGAAGATCTAATTTGTCATTAAACATTATGTGATGTGATTCGCGGATCAGCTCCTCATCACCAGTAAAGCGTCATGCCTCTCCTAACATGCGCTGTGGCTCTGTTGTGTAAATACTGCCTGTCACTGTAACTGTTAGCCATATCAGTGTGAGCCTGAATCAGATAGAAAATGAAGAGGACAACGCTGAACCTCATGCCTGCTCTCTAAAATAAAATTGTCTTTCACATATATTCGGGTCATAAGCATATATAAGCATTCACATATATTTTGCCAGTTCGTTATTTGAGAAGTAGAACACAGGAAAATTGGCTGTATGGAGAGACATTGCAGCGCTGCTTAAAATTGTGGGTTTTATATCGGTTTGACTGATAAAAATGAATTTGTAGCTAGATTTTTAGTGGTGCAAACAGCATTTACTATTGTTTACATCTTTGTTTACGTCCCTGCTACAACATACCATTAAGGCTAGAAACAATGCATGCAATAGATCAATTTTAACATATAAAAAAACGTATAGGTTGTGGCTCACAATGCACAGCTTCTTATATTATGGTTGGAGCTGCTCCTTCTTTGAGGAGTTTTTAGCCGAATTCAGCACTAAACTGGGAGAAATTCTGGA
Source organism: Danio rerio (assembly GCF_052040795.2). Classification (NCBI taxonomy): domain Eukaryota; kingdom Metazoa; phylum Chordata; class Actinopteri; order Cypriniformes; family Danionidae; genus Danio; species Danio rerio. The sequence continues at coordinate 42,451,449 of NC_141032.1, read as the reverse complement.
AACTGTCCTTTGTCAAATGCCAGCTATAGATATATATATATTTTTATAATTCTCTGGAACATAAATAAAATTAAATTGTAAGCCCTTCTCTCTTTGTGTTGTGTCCTTCGGAAGCCCAAATACACAAACAGAAGAAGCTCTTTGAAAAAAAAGCAGCATTACAGTACCTTCGGCCACACCCATTTGCTGCACAAGGTGAATGTGTGCATAACTGCGCAACCTGAAGGGTTAATGATCTCACTTCCCCGAATGTATTTTTTGTAGTCCCCAAACATGTTCGCTGTCGCTAAGCTAACTTAGTCGCTAAGCTAACACTGTAAAACCCGATGCCCCCCTTTGCATTGAACTTTGAGCGTCTTACATTCAGAGATGTTGTTTAAGTTTACACAGCTGCATTAAACATCAACTAAAGTTAAAAAAATGGTTTTATAGTTGACTACCCCTTTAACTTATTTACTCAAAGTAATTTTACCCTAAATCTGTATTGCACATTTTGTTAAGAACAAGATAACAAAACAGCCAGTCCGTATTGCACAACTGACTTGATAAAACAGCTAATACCATTCAACATAATTAAATCAATCATGTTAACTGAGTGACAAAATATACACAGTGTAGCAATTATGCTAGCACAAAGCTACAGTAAATCATCCTAGGATAATACTATTACTAATACTAATACTATAGTATAATACTACTTTACTATATAACAATAAACTATATAACAAAGTATTGAAGCAAGTTATCAGTGTCCTAAAATTGTAACTGTGTTAAACATACAAGAAACATTAAATAACAGTGTGGTTAGATGTGTTAGCAGTGTGTTAAAAATGCTGAAACATGTTAGCAGAGTGGTGAAATATGTTAGAAATGTGGTAATTATGATAACACTATGCTAAATCATGAGAAAAGAGTGTGAAAACAAGTTAGTCACAACAAGCGTGTTATGACAATTTAACAGTGTTGTTAGCATGTTAGTATGTGGTAACATAATGCACAATATGCATGTGGTAAACATTTTAGAACAACTAAAGCAACAGTGTGTTAAGCATGCAAGAAACATTTGATAACAGTGTGGCCAATCATGTTAGACATGTTAAAACATGTTAGCAGAGTGGTGAAACATGTGAGCAGTGTGGTAATTATGTTAAATCATTAGAAAGTGATGCTAACAAAATGCTAAAACAAGTTAGTTATGACAAGTTAGTTACAACAAGTGTGTTATGACATTTTAAGAGTGTGGTAAATCATGTTAGCAGCATGGTAAGCATACTATTACTAGGGTAGCATATAGTAACCGGTAAGCATTTTAGACTAACTAAAGCATCAGCGTGTCAAACAGACAAGAAACATTTGATAGCAGTGTGGCCAAACGGGATATCAGAAAATGATGCTAACAAAGTGCTAAAACAAGTTAGTTACCACAAATTAGTTACAACAAGTGTGTTATGACATTTTAAGAGTGTGGTAAATCATGTTAGCAGCATGGTAAGCATACTAGTAACTTGGTAGCATATAGCACCTGGTAAGCATTTCAGAAGACTAAAGCAACATATTGTAGGAGAGTGTGTGGACTGATAGTGATCTGTCTAGTTAGATTAATCGAAGCCTATTGAATGGAAGCCTGAAACATAAAGCCATTTTCATTAAAAAAAAACATTTTATGAAGTCATAAAGACATAATTCTAATGCTAATGCTACTTCTATGGAAGCACACAGGAAATGAGACTAAGCTGCTTTGTAATTAGCTAAAAAGTGTCAGACATTTTCTTACTGTGGGATATATGCTTGTAATACTATGCCTGTATTACTTACTGTTCGAAAACCCATAATGCTAACTTGGTGAAGCATGTCCTAGCTAATCAAATGGCTGCTTTTTGTCTCCTTCCCTGCACACTGACATAGAGACATTGTTAGCATTAGCCATTATGCCTTCTATGGCTAAATGTTTCAGGATTAGATTCAATAACCTTTGACTGATCTGACTAGATGATCTCAAGGCTTGCCTTCAACTGACTTTGGACGTGCTTCACGTAACCAATTTAGCATTATGGGTTTCCAATAGTAAGTGATACAAACCTTTTAATCTCCTCTATAAGAAAATCATTGGACCAGCACATTCATCCAGTCACATGATCTTTTATGGCAAAGTCACATGAGGGTTTTGGTTGTGCATCAAGGACATTATTTGATTAATGTTATGCACGTCTTGGGGCTTCAGTCCAATGTGTTTTCATGTGATTATCCAAAATGTGCATGAATTATAAATGAATGTTTATATCTTGTATTAACATCTGCCTCAGGTGGTCTGGTCAAGTTGGCAGCCACACTGATTTCTGTTTACACCTGCTATTTATTCACACGCTCCTCAGATGCGTCTCCTGTGGCCAATCAGATATAATCAAGGGAGGGGCTTTGATTTCTCACTGTATCTGTGTGGCATGTAGATAAAATGAGATGGCACACTTGAAAGTCAGCACACTGTTTATGTTTTTTTTTTTTTATCTTAGCAGAATAATGATTCTCATTGTTATTTTAGTGGACAAGCTGTTTTAAATGAATTTTTCATGTGCAATCTTCAGTTGATCTACATTTATTCATTTAGCAGATGCTTTTGCATTCAAAGCCTGCTGCAAAAACTCTTCAAACAGAAGGTTTTTCTTGTCTCCGCTGGTTTAAATTGGTCTTTTTTTGTATTTAAATGTTTTATAGCCATCTGAGCTTGCATTTAGTTGGTTTAGAAGTGTGGTCAAATGCAAAGAATTTCAATTTCTCAAGGATTATTTGTAGTACAGTTAAACAGTATTAGTGTGATTTCATTATAATTTAAATAGCTGTTTTATATGTTAGCATAATTTAGACTGTAATTTATTCCTGCTATTGCAAATCTGAGATTTCAGAACCATCACTTTCCTTCAGTGTCACATGATCCTTTCAGAAATAATTCCATTATGTAAATGTGTTGCTCAAAAATGCTTAATATTTGTGTGGGATAGATATTATATTCCAGTATTGTTTAATGAATGTAAAAAGTTATGCTATAAACAAGCTAATAGTTTTGTGAAACGTGTGGTTAAGCATGCTAAAAACATAGTAAAAGTGTGCTAAAAATAGCAGTGTGGTAGTTCATGCTTCAGTTTGGTTATCATACTAGCAGTGTGGAAATCACTTTAGCATTATGGTAACTATGTTAGCAGTTTGATAAGTCATGTTAGCAGTATTCTATCTATGCTAGAAACATCCTAACAGTGTGCAAAAACATGCTTACCCTGCTGAAAAAAAAAAACAGTCTAAACCAGCCTTGTCTGAAATGACCAGCTAAAAACAGCTAGACCAGCCTTGTTTAAGCTGAATATAGATGGTTTTGGCTAGGCTGGTCAAGCTGGTTTTAGCTGGTCATCTCTCATCCTGACCAACTTTGACCACGCTGGAAATGGCCAAAAGCCCTCCAAAACCAGCCTGGATAACCAGCTTTTTTTTTTTTTTTTTTTTTCCCCAGCAGGAAGCAGTGTGGTAAATCTTGTTATTAGTTTGATAATTATGTTAGCATTGTTGTGAATCATGCTAGAATCATGGTAATAATGTGCTGAATAGTTAGAAGTGTGATAATGCTAACATGTGGTAATTATGTTAGCCATTTGGTAAATCATGTTAGCAGTTTGGTAATCATGTTAGCAGTGTGACAAGTTATGTTAGCAGTGTGGTAAGCCTGCTAGATACATGCTAACAGTGTACAGAAACATGTTAGCAGTGTGGTATATCATGTTAGCAGTATGATAAATCATGTTAGCAGTTTGGTAATCATGTTAACTATCAAGCCAGAAACATGCTAACAGTGTGTTCAGAAATATTTACAGTGTGTTCCGAAATGTTTATAGTGTGTTCAGAAATGTTTGCAGTGTGTTCAGAAACATGTTAACAATGTGTTCAGAAAACATGTCAGCAGTGTGTTCAGAAACATGTTAACAGTGTGGTAAATAATGTTAGTAGTTATGTCAACATTGTGGTGAATCATATTAAAATATGGTAAATCATGTTTGTAGTGTGGTGAACCTTATTTGCATTGTGGTAAATAAGGTCAGCTGTTTGGAAATCATGCTACCAGTGTAATTAATCATGTTAGCAGCTTGGTGAAAAAAAAAAAAAAAAAAAAACGCGGTGTGGCAAATCATGTCAGCATTGTGGCAATCATGCTAGAAATATGCTAACAGTGTAGTATATAATGTTAGTAGTTTAGTAATTTATGTTAACAATGTGGCGAATCATGCTGGAAACGTGGTAATAGTGTGTTAAAAAACACTTTAACAGTCTGGTAAATCATGTTAACGGAGTGGTAAATAATGTTAGCTGTTTAAAATAAGGTAATTTCCAATTCAGTTTCTAATTACACTATCACGTCTTTTTTTTAAGAAAACAGCTGCTTTAGAACTTCAAATGTTCAACAACCTTACAGTTTTATTCGTCGGTAACACTTTACAATAAGGTTCATTAGTTAATGCATTTACTAACATGAAGTAATCATGAACAACACTTGTACAGCATTTATTAATCATAATTGAACATTTACTAATGCATTATTAACATCCAAGTCCATGCTTGTTAACATTAGCTAATGCACCATGAGTTAACATGAACTCACAATGAACAGCTGTATTTTCATTAACTAACGTTAACTAGCATGAACAAATACAGTAGTAAATGTGTTGTTCATTGTTTGTTCATGTTAGAAAATGCATTAATTAACATTAACTAATGAACCTTATTGTAAAGTGTGACCTATTCGTCTCAACAATAAAAATGAAGAAAAAAAAAAAAAAAGAATCACTCGGGTGAGCAAACACACAGATTGACGGCATCATAGTGCAACGTGCTGCAACCACAATGCTGCTGTAAATGCAAGTGGCCGGAATGATAGTTATATCATCATTACCCTGCAGGCTACATTTTGCTCATAGGGCTGTGAGACGATAAATAAGAAGAGCGGAGCTGCGGCAAAATAATAAATAAAAAGAGTGAGGCTATGGTCAAACAAATAAATAAATGAAAAAAAGTGCGACTGCGACTGCTGCTTTCTCCGTTCGCCATGCTGGAGAAGAACAGTCTGCGCAAATGAAGCGCAGAGTTGGTGTCATCGACTACAGCTCTCATCTGATTGGCTAAAAGGTACGAGTTGCCCGCCTCTGGCAGGACAGTCCCAAAAATACACACACACGTATCCAGGGGGAGTCGTACGTGAAAGAGGATTTGCACATTCTTATTCAGGGTAAACTCGCAAGTTTTAGACGTTCAAAACTTTTTGTACACTCTTATACATTTGCAAATGGTGTTTTGCATTTGTGAAATGTATTTTATGAAAATGTATTTATATTTTGTGCACGTGAATTTTTTTGTGAATATAAAATAAATATTTTACGCTTGTGAATTTGATTTTATGCACGTGAATTTGGCTACGCATGTGTACATCGTGCCTTTTGCGCGAATTTCTTTTGAGTCTTTTTTGACTCCATAGTGTGGTGAATCATGCTAGATACATGCTAACAGTTTGCAAAACAAACAGTGTGATCAATCTTGTTAGCAATGTGGAAAATATTGTTAGAAATGAAACGTTAGCAGTGTGCATAAATCACACAAACCTCTCTGCTCAATTTGTGATTGGCGGTCTGTCAATTTACTTTCAACGTACAGCTCTTTACCCCAGGGTTAAAAATGCGGTGCTTGAAACAATGATAAACTGGTTTTAAGTGCAGTTAGAAAAGCCCTCAGGACTCTTAGAAAAGCTGCACACTGCAGTTTGTATTAATCAAGTGGCCTTCGTCTAATAAATGCACATGCATTTATTGCATTAATAACTCTGAAATGTGTCACAGCAGTATAATATGTGAAGAGCTGTTTGTTACTGATATGATGAGTTTTCCTAAAGCGTGTCAAATTGCTTCATTATATTGTAGGAATTCCCCTCTATAGTTTCAGCGTAGCTCAAAAATGCTTACGGTTTCTTTTGTGAAGGTCTGAGAACTTTGAGTGGTGGTATTTTCTTGAAGTGACGTGAGACGTCTGTTTCTTTATCACACAGTGTTCTTACCAACAGTGAGTCTGGCAGAAATGCCACCAGAGCACCTCGCGCACAGCTCTCTTTGGCATTTACAGTCTTTTTCTTGGCAGGCGACTGTGAAAACCAGTTAATTGCTTGCAGTGGTAAATTCTTTACATTTATGCTGTTGGGGATTTTTGGAAAAGCACTCTTAATAGCGTGCATATAGTGTCCCCGTACCTGACAGGTGTCATTGAAATAGTCCTGAAAATTCGCCCGTCTTGGTGACAGCTCTAGGCTCTGGGAATGGCAGAAAAGAGCTGCTTTTTCCGAGCTAAAACTCTGCTGGCCTGCAGATAATTTCACACATGCTGATCACTACAGTCCAGGGGTTTTTAGACTGAGGTCCAAAGGAGTGCTAGGAGGTCAGTTGATATGTTTGAAGAATAATATATATATATTTAAAAAAAAGAGTAAAATACATAATCAAACATAACATATTAGACATTGTTTTAGCCGTATTTAATCTGCATTCATATTTTTTAGTTTGTTTGTGTAGTGCAGTACAAATATTAAGTGTATGGCACACTTATTTATTTTATTTTTAATCATCGATTCATTCATTCATTTTCCTTTTGGCTTAGTCTCTTTATTAATCTGTGGTCATCACAGCGGCATGAACTGCCAAATTATCCAGCATATGTTTTACGCAGCGGATGCTCTTGCAGCTGCAACCCATCACTGGAAAACACCCATACACTCTTACATTCACACACATACACTACAGACAATTTAGCTTACCCATTTCACCTGTACCGCATGTCTTTTGACTGTTGGGGAAACACAGGGAGAACATGCAAACTCCACAAAGAAATGCTAACTGACCCAGCCAAGGCTCAAACCTGCAACCTCCTTGCTGTGAGGTGATCCTGCTACCCACTGTGCCACCGTGATGGCCAATTTATTATTTTTTTTATTTATTCATTTTTGTTATTTGTTTTTAAAGCAGGTTTTATTTAAATCTTTGTCTTTATTTTTTCAGTTTTTTTAAGTCAAGGAATAATAAACTTAATGTAATGTGACAAAATGGACTAACTACCTGACTAACTAACAAGCTAGTTATCAAACTAATGAACTAATGAACGAGTGAATGAATGAATTAATGAACAACCAAGCAAAGGAACGAGCAAACAGTGAACAAATGAACAAACACTTGAAATATCTAACGCACTAATGAACTAACCAATTACCTAACCAATTTGCTAACAAACTAGCTAATGAACAAACTAGCTCACGAACTAACAAATGAAATAATGAACAAGCTAATGAACTAATGAACGAATAAATAAAAAAAAATGAATGAACAAACAAAGGAATGAGCAAACGAATGAGCAAATGAACGAGCAAGCAAATGAATGAATGAACGAACAAATTAAATATCTAACGCACTAATGAACTAACGAGCTAGCTAATGAATTTGCTAATGAACTAGCTAATAAACAATCTAGCTAACAAACTAACAAATTAAAAAACAAACAAGCTAACGAACTAATTAATGAAGAAATAAATTACAAAAAAACTAACTAACAAACAAACAAAGGAATGAGCAAACAAATGAGCGAATGAATGAGCAAACAAACGAATGAATGAACGAACAAATTAAATATTTATTGAACTAATAAACTAGCTAACAAATTAGCTAATGAACTAGCTAATGCACAATCTGGCTAACGAATTAACAAACGAATGAGCTAACGAACTAACAAACAAATAAAAAAATAATAAACAGACAAAAGCCAGAAAAATAAATAAATAAATAAATAAATATTTTTATTAATAAAATGTAGCTAATCTAAAATTAATTAGAATTTTTTTTCCCTTTTTAGCAGATGGTTTGTGTATCTTTTGTTTAAATTGTCTGCAATACTGTATGTTCTATTCTGCCTTCATATAATGGAGAGATGGGTTTTAAGAGGCGAAGCATGAGGATAAACGATGTCTTACAAAACCTTAAACATCCTTTCGGATATAGTGACTCTTCTCCATGCTAACGCTGTGGCAATATGAGGAAAGAGACAGAAAGTGAAGGCGATGCTGCTTTTTTTAATGAAGGCTTGTATGAGAGCCAGATTCCAGCCCCAAATCCATCAGCAGTAGCATTCTGCCGTCACACAGGGAGCATTTACACATCTCTGTGTGTCTAATTACAGCCGCTCTTGATTCTGAGCGGAGATAAACAGGAGAAATACAAACCACACACATTTTAACAATTCCTCAAGCTGATGCATCATACAAGAGCAAAATATGATTAATATTTTACCATTCAGCAGCTGAAAGCTTTCTGCTTATTTATAAACTGATCATTATTTTCATTTTTTTTCTTCACCAATTGGAAGCTCTTTAACCTTTAGAGAATTTTCTCATGTAATACTAATTTTACCTTGTTTTTAGTTGACAAATTTTTGGTTACTTTGATATGAAGCATGTACCCACTACATTTCCTGTTTCAAATTCACCAAACTGACACTTACGTTCACACATTTGGCAGAAGCTTTGGAACACTATTTAGTTTTACATATTTTTTCATAACAGTGTGAAAGTCACCATTAATATTGTCAAAATTAAGTACTTAGCAGTGCACATTACTTACCTAAAATTGACTTTTTATGCATAGTACGAAATGTACAAAACATCTAACTGGAACACGATTATTGTTTAATATTTTAATTATCACATGGCAGCAGCACAATGCATTTAGGCATGTGGACATGGTCAAGACTATCTGCTGAAGGTCAAACCGTGCATCAGAATAGGAAAGAAAGGGGATTTTAGTGACTATGAGCGTGGCATAGTTGTTGGTGCCAGATGGGCTGGTCTGAGTATTTCAGAAACTGCTGATCTACTGGGATTTTCATGCACAATTTCATCTCTAGACTTTACAGAGAATGGTCTGAAAAAGAGAAAATATCTATTGAGTGGCAGTTCTGTGGGCGCAAATGCCTTGTTGTTGCTAGAGGTCAGAGGAGAATGACCAGACTGGCTCGAGCTAGTAGAAATGCAACAGTAACTCAAATTCTTGTTGCAACTGAAGTATGCAGAAGAAGAAGCATGCATTCATCCTGCCTTATATCAGCGGTTCAGGCTTGTGGCCGTGGTGTAATGGTGTGGGAGATATTTTCTTGGCACACTTTGGGTCCATTAGTACCGATTGATCATTGTTTCAACACCAAAGCCTATCTAAGTATTGTTGCTGACCATCTCCATATATTTATGACCACAGTGTAGACATCTTCTGATGGCTACTTCCAGCAGGATAACATGCCATCTTAATCTGCAATCATCTCAGACTGGTTTCTTGAACATGACAATGAGTTCACTGTACTCAAATGGCCTCCACAGTCATCAGATCTCAATCCAATAGAGCACCTTTTGGATGTAGAACCAAAAGTAGAACAGGAGATGCACATCATGGATGTGCAGCAGACAAATCTGCAGCAACTGCATGATGCTATCATGTTGATATGGGAATATGGGAGAGGGGTCTGGATGCAGACCTGGTGCAGTGCAATCTGAGCTGCATCCAATGCTTTTTAATGGGCTCACCTAACCCCACCCCTAACCCTACCCCTTACAGTGACGTCACTCTCTCTATTTAAGTGCATTGTGTCTGACATTGCATCACTGAGAGATGCAATCTCAGCTTCCATCATAAAGGCTGCATCCAGATACTATTGGGATATGGACCGAAACCTATGAGGAATATTCGCAGTACCTTGTTAAATCTTTGCTATGAGGGATTAAGGAAGTTCTGAAGGCAAAAGGGGGTCTAAAGCAGGTCGCACACCAGAAGCGCCGCTCGGCGGTGCGCCGCACAGCGCCACGTAGTGCCATGTATTTTAGAATTCTAAACATAGGTTTCTATCAGGATACACACACCGGTGCCGCAAGTCGGCGGCTGTCGGCGGCGGCTCAGGATGCAGTTCATTTTTCAGCCGTGCCACAGAGCGCCATCTGATTAGTTTCATGTTAAATATCATTCGAATGTGCGCTTCTGGTGTGTGATACTTTAAACTGTCATGTATGCGCCGTGTCGCGGCGCCGAGCGGCGCTTCTGGTGTGCGACCTGCTTAACCCGGTACTAGTAAGGTGTACCTAATAAAGTGGCGGGTCGGTATATATATATATATATATATATATATATATATATATATATATATATATATATATATATATATATATATTTTTTTTTTTTTTTATTGTTTTTTGTGACTTTGTGACTTTGACTATAGCACTGAATGTTTGTGTTTACATACATACAAACTTTAGATATTTTAAACTAGCTATCTTTTATTCCGGGTGGGCTGTATGTAATGTGTGTTTATTTATGGAGAGTGTCATGCATATTGTATTGCTTCACTGCAGTCGCAGATGGCTGTTTACATTTGTTTGCTTTCTGCTGCTTTCCTTTTATATCTTTGAATCCTGAAATCTTGCGAATGTGTCTGTGGGGAATTACGCCGCCTCTCTCCGTCTCCCCCTCTGGAGGCTTCCTGCTAAACGGGTAAACTTCAGTCTCTTAACAAGCAAGACGACCAAGCACAACAGCATAAGGTCGGCAGATTCACAGTCGTGCCGTATTGCCGTCACCCTGGCACCGATGCCAAGCCTAATAGTGTGATTTTGGGCAGAAGCGTGCCGTGATGTGTTTTCGATAATGAGAAGCTTTGCTTTCTGTGAGCTGATGCCATTCACCACAGGGCTTCCATCACAGTGACACCGAAACCCTCTGCCAGTCACCGTCCTGGAGAGGAATGGGTACTGAAACCTGCTATTAAACTGGCCCTGGCCTTGCTATATATGGTGCTGCATGGCTCTGATGCTTTCAGTTCAGCTTTTGGATCTGGAGAAATTAATAATAATAATAATAATAATATAAAAATAATAATAATAATATAAAAAATAATGGCAATAAATCCTGTATATTATTGCCAAATAAACATTATCATTAACATGACACGATAGCTCAGTGGTTAGCACTGTTGCCTCACAGCAAGAAGGTCGCTTGGTTGAGTCCTGGCTGGGTCAGTTGGCATTTCTGTGTGGAGCTTGCATGTTCTGTTTTGTCTTGGGTTTACTCTGGGTGCTTTGGTTTCGACCACAGTCTCCCAATACATATAGTGTATGTGTGTGAATGAATGTGTATGGATGTTTCTCAGTACTGGTTTGCAGCTGCATGGCATCCATTGTGTAAAACATATGCTGGATAAGTTGGCCGTTCATTCCGCTGTGGTGACCCCTAATGAATAAAAGGACTAAGCTGAAGGAAAATGAATAAAGGAATGAATGAACATTATCATTATACATTACAAATAAACATTTGATCTTACCCACCATTTCCTATTTATTTATTCATTTATTCATTCATTCATTCATTTCTTTTCGGCTTAGTCCCTTTATTAAACAGGGGTCACAACAGCGGAATGAACCACCAACTTATCCAGCACATGTCTTATGCGGCAGGTGCCCTTCCAGCTGCAACCAATCACTGGGAAATACTCACTCCGTCTCATTCAGAATAGTTTTCATTTCACCTTTGTTAAACAACAATACACACTCAACATGTTTTCTGTTTCTTTTGAAAATGACAAATACTTTAAAAATAGTAATAATTTAATAAATAAATAAAAAAAAACACGTCACATTTGGTTACTTTTCAAACAACCAATAAAATATTCAGTATATAATATCTTTAACGTTGTTTTTTTATCTTAAATATAAAAAATCTGCCATCTGCATTGACAAATAAATCAAATAATAAACTATGCTAATAAATAAATAATAATGCACAGCTTACTTAAATAATGATTTGTTGTGATTAAATACATACGTGTTTTTTTTTTTTTTTTTTTTTTAAGTTTACTTTGCAATGGGTTCCAAAACCTGCTAGCTATTAGTTACTTTTAATAAAATAAATAAATAAATAAATAAAGGTGCAGGTGATTGTCTACAGAAACATTTTTGTTGTGCTGGATGAAAGTATCTTCACATTTCAATAGTAATAATTAAAGTAAATGATCTAAATTTATTTATATGTATTTTCAAATTCTGGGTAAGGCATATAACTGAAAAAATGTTTGTCCTGTTAAAATTTATCGGGCCGACAATTCTTATAATTCTAAAAAGTAGCCCAAACTCTGGCAACATATGTAGATTTGTATATTTGCTCAACCCTGTTTACACAAATCCACCATTTGGAGGTTCACTTGGACACGAGAGAGCGAGAGAGACAGCAGTAAAAACAAATGCTGAATAGAAGCTTTTAAAAATGCTGAATCAATAATATCTGAGTTACTTTTGCACGCTGGAGGAAGGATGACACCATGGCTGAAGTATTTCTTTCAGACAGGTAATGTTCTGTTTTAAAACTCTTTTAGTCATGCAAAGCTGATGTAGAGTGTGATGTTTTATGAATGGGTTATTTGCACAGAAGTGTTGTTCAGCCACTGAAATCGTCCAGCAAAAGCTGTGACTAATTTTAGTTTTATAAGGTAATTTTACAGCATCGATAATGTAGATTTTATTTAGTCAAACAGACAAACAAAAAAAAAACATCAGTAAATAGCGCTATTTCACCTAGACTGCTTTACTGGGGTGAGGTTGGTTTTATATTCACAATGGTTCATTTTTGAGCAATAACATTCTGTGATGCGCTGCATGTATTGTTTACGATGCTACTCGGAAAATTCGGTCTGAGTAAGTATGGCTTAGTAATAAGAGTAATTCCTGCATGCCGCTGGTCAAACACTAACCATACAGTAGTCGCTTTAGGACAAAGCGCATGAGCGATCTTTGCATGCATTAAATATTGCACATTACGGCAAGTTTTGCTTGCTACAGAACTGAAAATGTGCTAGATTTAATACAGTTTTTCATTCGGAATTGTATTATAAAGTACCCTATAAAGTTTTACTTAATCTTCTGTCATCTTTAACGCTTCCCATTCACTTTGAAAGGGTGACGTCAGGCATTGCCGAACTGCATTGTGGATCCGTCGGCGCCGATTCAGAGGCATTGCTCACTGCAGAAGTTGCCAGCTCAGACAGTGACCTATTGCTGACTAATTTCATTGGCTGACGCTGCTATGACGATCGCGTCAGCCCCAACTTTAGACACGCCCTCTGTCAAGTGTTGATGCCGAAGCTCCGTGCGCATGAGGCCTAAGGGTGCACCACATGATTTCAGGAAGAACTGTATTTTTGAAGCTATTATGCTAACGGTTAGCATTTTGTTAGATCATCTACTGCACCTTTAAAAATACATGTTGACTACTTTAAAAATGATTAAACTCATTGTAACTTGGAACTATATGGACAGTTCATTTACTTCATAATCTTAGGGCAACAGGTTTACACACTTTTTAAAGTGAACTCAACAAATTGTTTTCAAAAGCAAAGGGTTACAACAGTGTTTATTTTGTTACTATAATAGAAAATAAACTATTGCAGTTTGTTGAGATGCCATGTTTAGTTTGTGTTTTAAAAAAATAGCGATGATTATTTTGTTTGTTTTTCTATCTTTCATAAAAGCACAGCAAAAGGGACTGAAAAGAATACACTTAAAGTACTGGATTAATAAGAGATATCATTAAAAGTAATTTTAAAACCTTAATGCTACTCAACCGTAGTCCTCGAGCAGCAGACAGATTTTTAGTCCTGCTGCTCTCTCGCTTCTCCTGGGAATCATAGAGGCCTGTGTTTGTGTCGTCCTTAAGTGTGTCATCTTCCATGTCTAGTGTTTGGAGATCAGTCCGGGTTTTTCTTCTGTTGGTTTGGGAGAAGGCGGTTGGGGGTAGACTTTGATTCATGTGTGTGTGTGTGTGGGAGGGCTTGTGTGTATTCTCTAGTTTCCATTGTGGGTCTTGTAGTCTGAAACATGATGCAACGGCTAAATATAGGTCCTTACGGAACCATAATGCTTGCAAAATCAACATATTCACCGACATACTCACGCTTCCCGCTTCAAGCTCAGGGTGTTTGCAGGGTCTTAAAAAGTATTAAAAGTTGATAAATCAATTATGAGAAAATTAAGACATGTAAAAGGTATTCAAAAGTCTTAACCACGTTTTTACAAGGCCTTCATTTTTACATGCTTACCTGCTTACATCTTTCATATCTGATTGTCTGTATTTACACAGCAAATGGCAAAGGCGCAATGACTAGGAAAAAAGGGCGGGCACTGACTGACACCTGATAATAAAAGAGTCCTCTTTCCTCCATACCTGTTTGTTCAAAAGTTGTTTTACTATAGTTTTCTTCTTCTTTTTTTTTTTTTTTTTTTTTTTTAACTTTTAAACAAGTAGGCATCTTAATGTAATGTCAATGGCATGATTTATGCACTTGACGTTTGCCACAGTTTTATAATAGTTTGAATTGGTTACGTGGCGGATGTTGTAATCTCACTCTTTCCTTAACATGCTTAAATGCTTGCGCGTTATGACAATAAAAAAGCTTTTTTAGTCCTTGTGTATGAGATGTAAGGTTTGGGAGTCAGCTGAAGTCTGTTCCAAAATGAAAGCGTCAGAGTTGGTCATTCGCTATGGTTTTTAATGATGCACGACTCGCATTGACAGGTGAAAATCCGATCTACCTGCTTACACTGTCAAGGACACAAATATAATTCATGCAAATAAATTCCCACAGAATCCATGTGATTTTTTTCCCCAGCTTTTACCTACATGGACAATATCCGATCTGTGCCACATAGGAGAAAAATATCGGAGTTGAGTCACTTGAACCATGCAGTGTTAACGCGGCCTATAAGTCAGTCAAATAATTCAGTTAATGGAGCTTCTAAGTTGTGGTTCGACTAGCGGGATGGCTGTTTTATATGTTGTAATAGCAAAAAACCTAGATTAATGCAGCTAAAAAACTTTTTCTATCTGTCCTTTGCTTATTTTCTCTCCAGAGTCTCCAGAGAGGAACCTCAATAAAGAAGCGGCCAGAGTAAATAATGACTGCTCCGCATGGTGTTCCTGTCATCGGCGGCCCATCGCTGAGATGAGCGAGGCTTTAAGCAGTAGGAGATTTTAGCAGGTTTGTCCCACTGTGTTCTGATTGCTAATACACAGCAGTGTTGTTCCAATTACCAACCCTCTAAAGCCACCAGACCTGACTAAAACCCATCGGAAGCGTCCGTGTTTATCAGGGCCCGAGCTGTCAGAATCATAATTACAGAGACTTCAGTCGTTCGGTTTAAATCACACTTTGTATCAGTCAAGCCGGAGTGAATCTGTCAGCCCTAGGCCTGAATAATTCAATTAATGGGGCTTCTAAGAGGTGGCTTGACTCAGCAGGACGGCTGTTTGTTTGGCTTTTGCTGTTTATATGTAATCCAGTGTTATAACCAGTTGTTCATCATGACTGCGGTCAATATCTTGTGCATAGACTGCCATCTCTAATAAGACCACATGGGTGTAAAACGCTTGGCTTGAGAGGATAATGTGGATATTGAATGTAGATTCTAAAGATTATTTTAGTATTTATATTTTTGGTAAAAAATGAAGAGAAACATTGTGTCTGTGCAAGAAACCAAACACTATTTACAACATAATTACAGTACCTTTTAACTGTTAGCCTTAGCAAATTCCTATGGCTGGATTCCTGTGTCATGTGCTGCAAATTTAAGAGTCGTTTTGGCAAGAATGTAGTTGTTTAGACATTAAAACATGGCTATATTTATGAATAAATATATAAATTATTTGTTTAAAGTTTTAGAAATGTGAACTTCAAAATGAAAGCTGCAATTCATCGCTTGTGAATCTGGATAAGAGCTCCCTATCTCTGCCACTTTTTCTGGAATCTACCGCTGACTTACATGAACATCTCTATATGTCAATTAATGGAGCTTTTAAGTTGTGAATTGACTCAGCAGAATGGCTGTTTGTTTGGCTTTTGCTGTTTTATATGTAATCCAGTGTTATAGTCAGTTGTTCCTCATGACTGTAGTGGATATTGCATAAACCAGCATCTCTAATAAGACGACATGGGTGTTAAATGCTTGGCTTGAGTTCATATGAGGAAAGCATTGTGGATGCTGTGTGTAGATTCTCAAGTTATTTTAATATTGTTTATATTGGAAATAATCACATTGAGTGAAGAGAAACAATCTTTCTGTGCAAGAAAAAAAAAGAACTGTAAACAGTCCATGGTTTGTTTCCTGTGTCATGCACTACAGTTTTAAGAGTATTTTAGGCAATGGTAGTTTGTTTAGACTTTAAATATTTAAATACTTATTTATAAATATGTAAATGATTCCAACATTTGTTTAAAATGTAAAAAATGTGAACTTCAGTGGTGCAGTAGGTAGTGCTGTCGCCTCACAGCAAGAAGGTCGCTGGTTCGAACCTCGGCTCAGTTTGCATGTTCTCCCTGCATTCGCGTGGGTTTCCTCCGGGTGCTCCGGTTTCCCCCACAGTCCAAAGACATACGGTACAGGTGAATTGGTTAGGCTAAATTGACTGTAGTGTATGAGTGTGTGTGTGGATGTTTCCCAGAGATGGGTTGCGGCTGGACGGGCATCCGCTGCGTAAAAACTAGCTGAATAAGTTGGCGGTTCATTCTGCTGTGGTGACCCCGGAATAATAAAGGGATTAGGCCGACAAGAAAATTAATGAATAAATGTGAACAGAATGAAAGCAACTCACCATCGCTCATAAATCTGCCGAGAACATCCTTACCTCTGCCAGTTTTTTTTGGAATCTACCACTGACTTAGATGTACTGTATGTATCTGTAGACCCTTTCAATGTTGGTTGTCATCAACCCATGAACATTTCCTGCTTATTATCAAACTATTTCATAACTATATCAAGATGCAATTCCATCATAACTTAACATTAAAGCTATCATAACATTATTTATCAATAAGCAGACCTCTTTGGATTCTTGGAAGTTAAGAAAATTTAAAATGTACAGCAAAAACACATTAGGACCATTGTTATTGTTTACATCCCTCAAAATGGTTTATATGTAACTCCATTATTCATTATGAAGCTTCTAAGTTGTGGGTTGACTCAGCAGGACGGCTGTTTGTTTGGCTTTTGCTGTTTTACATGTAGTATAGTGTTATAGTCAGTTTTTCATCATGACTGCAGTGGATCTCTTGCGCATAAACCAACATCTCTAACAAGACCACATGGGTGCAAAGTGCTTAGCTTGAGTGTATATGATGAACGTATTGTGGATACGTATGTATTTAAATATTACTATTTTTGGAAATAATCATAGTAAACGAATAGAAACTATCTGTCTGTGCAAAATAAAACTAAACAATGTTTTTTTTTTATTATTCAGCCGCTTCATTATACAGTCTGTGGTTTGATTCCTGTCATGGATTGCAGTTTTAAGATTATTTCAGGCAATAAAGTAGCTGTTTAGACTTTGAATACATGGTTAGAATCATTCATAAAGCTAGCACTTATATAATAATGTGTTTCAACAGTTTTAGAAATGTAAACTCCAAGATCAAAGCATTCATTCATTGCTCATGAACCAGCAGAGAAAAACCTTACCTCTGCCAGTTTTTCTGGAATCTACCACTGACTTATATATGTTTATATATGTCACTCGATTAATTACATTTTTGTTGCTTATGTTAATTAAATACTTGTAGCTTTCTATTAAAAATGTGCTTTGACTGGTTTTATATGTAATCCAGTATCAAAACCAGTCATTCACCATGACAGCATAAACTACCATCTTTAATAAGACCACATTGTAAAATGTTTGGCTTGAGATCTTCTAATGAAAATATTGTTGGGTTGCTCTATGTAGATTTGTAGATTTTCAATATATTTCAATATGTGTTATATATATATATATATATATATATATATATATATATATATATATATATATATATATATATATATATATATATATATATATATATATATATATATATATATATATATATATATATATATATATAAAATATATTTTTTTGTAAAGAGTTATTGTATAATTAAAATGAATGTCCTGGGCATAAGTTTCAGCTTTAATGGGAAGTAAGCAACTCTTTGCCAATATGGCGATGAGATGTTAATGTAAAATAGCATTTATGTTAATATTTCCACAAATTATGTTAATGCTTACAATCTGTATGTTTTATTTATCAAGGGTTTGTCATACAAAATGTTGTTTGACATAATGATTTGTAATTAATCACATTCTTTTAAGGACTAAGTTCACCCAAAAATGACAACACAGGCTCATTATGAAAACTTACCCTCATATACATTTCTGGAGAGTGCAAATTTTGTAGCCAGAGCTACATATGGCTGCATTTTTTCTATCAAACAAACCCTACGGGACAGTATGACTCCGCCGATGGCTTCTGTTTCTTTTTGCACTACCAGCTCTCTGCTTACCACCATGTGGACGGCTTGTCCGCTGTTACCAGTTTACATAGTGGCTTGACTTGTACGCAGACTGGAGATGCAGAGATGAATTGACCATGATGACACGGTTTAGGCCCAGTGAAGAACCGTTCCAGAAAGCAGGTAAAACAAAAACAAAAGGCAAAAAAATCATTAAACAAGTAATTAACTTGAGAACGTATTAAGATCTGAAAATGTGGTAAAAATCAGGTGGCCGCCAGGGCTTTTTCTGGATTGCTAAACATTATCGGTTGGATTTAAGGAAAGGGCGGGTGGGGATAACAGTCAGTCAGTCAGTCTGTCAGTCAGTCAAAAGTGGCCTCTGGTGGATTTGCATGAGGATGGCACCCATGAGAGAAATTTTAGATCTGAAAAAGCATACTCTGCGGCCTCTGGTGTATTGCGAAACTGCAGAAAACGTACCCCTGGGATGCATTTCACAACCTTCATAAATGTATACAGGGATACATATTAATATTGAGCCTAAGTTGAAAAATTATAAGTCTGTAATTAATTTCCACTCAAGACTTTTTGTTTGTTTGTTTGTTTGTTTGTTTGTTTGTTTGTTTGTTTGTTTGTTTGTTTGTACACAAAAGCATTCTTGGAACTTCATATGATTACAGTTGAACCACTAAAGTCACATGAAATGTTTTGACAGCGCTTCTGATTCCTTTTCTAAACATTTTGAGACCCTTTCGGCTTATGGAATATGAGAGATCTCTCATTTCATCTAAAATAATCAAATTTGTGAATAGAAGGATTGGTATGACATGTGGGTATGATTGTGAATGAAGGATTGGTATGACATAAGGGGGAGAAATTAGTTACATAACTAATTATTGGGTGAACTAACAGTTTAGCTTACAGGCTGCTTGTAATTCAGGTGGAACATAAGCATTTTTTTGTGTGCACTGCATTTGAAAACAATGTACAGGTTTAATTTTAGATTTGCATTATTTTAATATTGTTTTGACACATTAAAATTCAACACAAACAATAGAGTAAATAAAAGACTGAAGTTATTATCTATTACTAATACTAATCCTATGATTCACATAATAAAAAAAAATGTATCCCTTTAAAAGTAACAGGTAACCAGTATATGTACTGAGCATGCACTTTTTAAACAATGCTTGTATAACTTTTAATATTATGTGAAATTCAGACAGCTCTCTATTTTTATTGCATACTGTGGTTAGAATTGAGAGCACCTCAGAATCGTTCGCCATAGACATATTAAATTAATCTTTAATATATCTCTAAATAGTGTTGTTAAGTTCCGCTTTACTGAGCAGCCTGACATCCTCTGTTAAGAGCAATAGTTCAATATGTAGCTTCAATATTCAGTCCTTCCTGGAAGTGAAGGAGACTTTATTGAATTCCACTGGGCTCTTTTGAAAATAGCAGAAATTCCAGTCCCAGTGAAGAAAATGTGATAAGTGAATTGTAAATCTCTGGGTTAGAAATATTGGACTCTTGGGGTAATATATTTCTGTCAGACTCAGACATGTAATGAGCTTAAATAGTGGCCGAGTTCAGGGATGCTCCTGAAGTAGAAGGAAAAAAAAAAAAAAAAAAAAAGATTTGAGCAGAGAGCTTGTCATCGTACTTCTAACAGCATAAGCAACTTTGGGAATTTCAGTCTTCAACTTTCATAAGCCTTTAACTCCTAGCAGGGCTAAATGTTCATGCCGATGAGCGCGACATAAAACATGACAGACCCATGTGGAAGATTTTACACACTCTTTGATAGTTGTATTTTTAGTTGATTAAGTGAAAAAAGTTGTACCCTCAAGAGAAACAGGCAAGTTTGTGCTTTAACTTCTCAATTTTAAAGTTTGTTCATTCATTCTGATGTTGTTAAAGATGTAGATTACTTTTTTTCCTTCATTGGAACATAAAGGTGATTAGAATAATACAAGACAACATCAGCACTTTTATAAGTATGTTTTATATAAACATAAAATGAACAAAACTAATATAGAAATATAGAAAACAACAAGTAAAATCATTAAATTAATCTGTGCAAGAAACTGAGCACTAACTTTTTTAAAACTTTAATAATCTGCCCATGGATTGCAGAGTAAAGTTGTATAGTCAAGGAAATAGTCACATTATACATTTTATAGTCACATTTCACGTTATATAGTCACATATCACATTATTATTCAGTATATCACATTATTATTCAATATATCCTATTATTACTCAATATATCAGATTATTTAACAATATATCATATTATTATTCAATATATCATATTATTATTCAATATATCATATTATTTTTCAATATTTCATATTATTATTCAATATATCACAGTATTATTTAATATATCACATTATTATTTAATATATCATATTATTATTCAATATATCAGATTATTTAACAATATATCATATTATTATTCAATATATCATATTATTATTCAATATATCATATTATTTTTCAATATTTCATATTATTATTCAATATATCACAGTATTATTTAATACATCACATTATTATTCAATATATCATATTAATATTCAATATATCACATTATTTTTCAATATATCATATTATCATTCAGTATATCACATTATTATTCAATATACCATATTATTATTCAATATATCATATTATCATTCAATATATGTCATTATTATTCAATATACCATGTTATTATTCAATATATCACATTATTATTCAATATGCCATGTTATTATTCAATATATCACATTATTATTCAATATACCATGTTATTATTCAATATATCACGTTATTATTCAATATACCATGTTATTATTCAATATATCACATTTCTATTCAATATACCATGTTATTATTCAATATATGACATTATTATTCAATATATCACATCATTCATATTATATCATTCATTTAAAAAAAATAATAATAATAGGTCTGAATAAACTGTACATTAAACAATCAACATTTTAGGATAATACAGTAATAACAGTCTCTTTCTCTCTCTCTATCCCCCCTCTCTCTCTTTCTCTCTTTCAAAAGCATTTTAGATATGTATAAAATATGTATACGTATTACAACAATTAATTAAATAAATATAAAGTAAATTACAAATAAATTACAAAAAAAAAATGGAAAGATAATATTTCTAATAACTCTAATAATTAAAAGAATAAAAAATTGTGGACTATTTAAATAAGGGAAATGTATTTACTTGATTAACCATTGCGTATGGTGTGGACAGCCATTTTGCAGTCCTTTCCGATTATATAAAGGTTTTTTTTTTTTACTTGTTGCCTCACAGCAAGAAGGTCGCTGGTTCGAGTCCCGGCTGGGTCAGTTGGCATTTCTGTGTGGCGTTTACATGTTCTGCCGTTGATAGTGTGGGTTTCCTCCCAGTGCTCCGGTTTCCCCAACAGTCCAAACACATGTGCTATAAGTGAGTTGGATGAACTAAATTGGCCTTCGTGTATAAGTGTGTGAATAAGAGAGTGTTTGGGTGTTGCCAAGTACAGGGTTGTGGCTTGAAGGGCAGCTGCTATGCAAAAATGCCAGAATAGTTGGCGGATTCATTCTAATAAATAAGGGACTAAGTCGAAGGAAAATTAATGAATAAATATTTCTCCCTTATATATTTGACAAAAAGTTACCTTAAGATTTAAATCTACGACAGAAAGTGATTAAATTTCTCCCAAAAAAAAAAAAAAAAAAAAAAAAGATTTGCGATTGTTTCTTTTTAATTTTACATTTGTGCTGGGGTGAATAAAACCAATATCACACTCATCACCATGCGAGAGGACTTTATATATCAACATGGATATTATTATCATCCTGTTGTTGATGTAGAGCCATACCGCTCATCTAATTTATTTATTGTTTTATTTCATTATTATTTATTTTAAGTCAGCTATATAATATACACCACACACAACCCCTGAAATGAAGAATGATAATAATACCACATTAGCATAATATGTTTTGTTATGGCGGGAGGCTTCCAATCATATGCAAAGTCAAATATTCTCACTGGACACTTTGAAACCACAGAAAATTGTATTAAGCCAGACTAAACTCTGACCTTGCTGAAATTAATGCCGCGGGTTTTCTCTCTCTTTTTTTCATTCAGCGGTGGTTCGCTTTTGTCCTAATGTGTGTACGCTTCATGACTCGAGTCCCTGGTGTCGTCTGTCATCTCTATAGTAAATGTCGGCCAGTCAGGCATGTGCAGTGTTAGACACCTCCTCAGCGGCGCTCAAATGCCATATGCAGAGAGATGTCCTTACCGTCTCTTTGTCCTTGAGACGCTCTGACTCAAAACACACACAGACCTGGAACTTTTAGAGACTTTAATCAGATAGTGAGATATGCTAGCGGTCAGTTTTGGGGGTTTTGAATTGTTTGTTTTTCTGTTATATATTAAAACTGATAGGAAAGAAACATTTTTGTTGTGATTTATTGTTAACTGTTTAGAATATTCTTATATGTAACATAATGCGTTTTGTAAAACATGTTTATGTTGAATTGAAATTAAATGTAGTATATCCAAATGGGCAAAACAATGCATTTTTTTTTATATGTGCATCAAATAGTGTAAATAAAAAAAATGGTTTTACTATGCACATTGTTGGAATATTTAATCAATTGTATGCGTGTTCAATAAACTAAATCTTTAAGGTTTAATATAGCAATTTATAGGATACAAATGAATAATTCGATTCAAAGAATTCTGTTATCCTCAATGCAATGCAAAAGTTACATTCAGTGCAATAGTTGTCATTACCTGACTTCAACTTATATACGCAGCTGATATTAGCAGGTGGAGTTTAGTGAAATTCATCACATGTCAATCATTCTCCAGTTCTCCATTGGCCGCACCCGTACATACATCCTCTTTTTCTACAAATTCTCTGCACAACATTAAAAGTCTAAGCCTTTCTTAACTGCACCTATTCTGTGTTCAGGTTTAACACATTTTTTCACCTTAGGTTCCATCTGCGTTCTGAATGATTTTGAGATATTGAACTTCAAAGTTTTGGCATTCTATACAGCAAACAATATGTGTGTAACATTTCTCTTTCATACATTAACATGACAGAAACCCTAAATGTGCTCTAAATGTAAATTACTATAATTCTTTTACATTTGCAAATTGGGGTAAAACAGACAGGGCAAATGCAGATAGAACCTTCTCATTCTGAAAAGTCATTTTTCGCTTGGAATTATACAGTTCTATCTGGCAGATCATTCATTGAAGGACTACTTATCAAGAAATACAATAAAAAATATATATATTGGTGTTGTAACAATATTTTGCTGCTTGAGAAAGTAGCGTTTTTGCTTTCTATAACATTAACTTCATGTTTTAGGATTAACATTTTTTTTTTGTTCAAATAAAGCATACTGTACAAGGATGTGCTAAATATTTTATCCAGTGCAGATGTTAATTTTATGTAATTAATATGGTAATATTTATTGAATTGTATCCTTTATATAAGCTATTGAACTTTATGTATTGAATTATGTCCCATGAATTAAATTAAATGTTTTCCCCTCAAGGCTTCATATCAAATGTAAAGACTTTAAATACATAAGTAAATGAGTATAATAAACACTGAAACATGTTTCACTGACTATATATATATATATATATATATATATATATATATATATATATATATATATATATATATATATATAGTCAGTGAAACATGTTTCACATTTAATACAGTATATTACATTTTTAACATATACATTAACTTCCATGTCAATGTCAAAAAATGCTTCCAAATCATTACATTTACACACATCTTTTCAGTTTTAGGTTTCTTCTCAATTTTATGTGGTGCAGCATTATTTAGTCGACTTTAGTGATTTTAGTTAACTTTAGTGATTTTGTGTTTCTTTTTGGTCTTTCCCACAATGGAGCAGTCCGGCAAATGACAAAGAAAGCTGATCCTGATTGGTTCTTGTGTGTGCATTTGAAATGCAGGCTAGAGTCGATTCTGTAGATAAAACCTTTTTTTTTTTTTTTTTTTTTTACATAAAGTCTTAAAATGTAAACAACTTATAAAAAAAACATCACCTAATGTAAATAAGTTCTCATTCAATAAGAATATGTAAATCACTCAATTTTGACAAAAATGTCAGACAGAACCTTATAATTCTAAGGTGAAGATTTCTGCTGACAGGAAGTTTAGCTGTGGAGCTCAAGTTAATTTTAGACAACCAGTCCTTTGCAACTCTTGAAGTTCTTATGGAGAGTGGAAGATCATTCCAAAGTCTTGGAGCTGCTACTGAAAAGCTCCATCACCTTGATATCTTAAGCGTGATCGTGAAACTTGCAAATAGAGACGAATACAGACGATCCTTAGAGCATCTCTATCAGCCCCATCTACTTCTGCAAAATGCTTCACTAGTATAAAAAGCATATCACACTCAAGAAGAAGTTTGGTCAATATATATATACCTTAAGCAATATAATTGTTTAATGAAAAAATATTTTCTTTTTCCACAATAACATATACAGTTGAAGACAAAATGATTAGCCCTCTTGTGAGTTTCTTTTCTATATATATATATATATATATATATATATATATATATATATATATATATATATATATATATATATATATCCCAAATGATGTTTAACTGAGCAAGGAATATTTCACAGTATTTCCTATATCATACTTTATTCTGGAGAAAGTCTCATTTGTTGTATTTCGGCTAGAATAAAAGCAGATTTTAATTTCTTTGAAACAATTTTACGGCCAATATTATTAGCCCTCTTAAGCAATATTTGTTTTCGATTGTCTATAGAACAAACCATCATTATAGAAAGAATTAACCTAATTCCCCTGACTTGCCTAATTAACCTACACTGAAAAAAAGGATTTCTGCAAAACGGTGTGCAAACAATGTATATGTGTTGATAAAGTTAAATTTAGTTATGTTCAACTTGATTTGTTTGTTTAAATTCAGCCCATATAAAATTGTTTACAACCACTTAACGTAAAAAAAGGAAATCCAAGTATATATATCCAAGGACATCCATGAATATATATATATATATATATATATATATATATATATATATATATATATATATATATATATATATATATATATATATATATATATATATATATATATATATATATATATATATATTTATTTATACATATATATATATATATATATATATATATATATATATATATATATATATATATATATATATATATATATATATTATACATATATATATATATTTATTTATTTTTTTTCCAGTGTAGGTAAACCTTAAAATGTCACTTTAAGCTGATTAGTATCTTGAAAAATATCTAGTCAAATATTATTTACTGTCATCATGGCAAAAATAAAAGAAATCAGTTATTAGAAATTATTAATTAAAACTATTATGCTTAGAAATGTGGTGGATAAATCTTCTTTGCTTTAAAATGAAATTGGTGAAATAGATGAGGGGCTAATAATTCAGAAGGGCTAATAATTCTGACTTCAACGGTAAATCTTAACAAATCGAAGTATCCAAATGTCAAATTAAATATTTTTAAAATATATTTCCAACACAGGCTCATTGCGAATATATACCCCCATATGCAATTCTGGAGAGCACAAATTATGTAGCCAGTGGTTTGTATGGCTGCATTTTGTCTTTAAAATGAACGCTACAGGGCGGTGTGATGCAGCCTGCTGCTTCTGTTTCTTTTTGCACTTCCAGCTGAGCGCTTACCTTCATGTGGATGGCTTTTCCGCTGTTACTAGCTTGTGGCTTGCTGCGTATGTCAGCAGACTTGTCAGCAGACTTGAGACGCAGAGCGGAGTTGACCACGATAACAGGGTGCAAGTCCGACGAAGAATGGTTCCAGAGAGCAGGTAAATCAAAAACAAAAGAGAATTTTGAGATCTGCAAAAGTGTACACAGAAGCCTCTGGTGAATTTGTGAAAACAAAAACGGCAAAAACGCACCTACTGGGATTTATTTCACACTCT
>NC_141032.1:42005000-42010000 GCF_052040795.2 Danio rerio | reverse complement strand
GGAGCCAGATCCCTTTTTATGGCTGTATTTTTTATCGTTTAGTAGTAGCACAGTGCTTTTCCAGCTGTAAAATGATGTGATCAACCTTCTCGAAACGTCTCACATAGTCAGAATGACATTGTTAACGTTAGGGCATATGAGAAGGAGAGGAGCAGATTTGTCTAGTACAGATGCCTCATCCTATTTGTTCAGATCTGCTGCACTACCGAAGGCTGGAGACTCTGTAAATTGTAACAGCTGTAAAGGCAGAGATGTTTTTGTAGCGCAGACCTTTTGGGAACACTTCACATGAGTATTATATCCCATCTGGGGTGTTGTACTCGTCCTTTAAAATACGAAATCTGGGATAAATTTTCCTCTTGAGAACTAGAAAGCTCGCCTTTGCCTATTTTTTTCTAGTAAAACTACAATTATGTTTAAAGATAAACTTTGCTGTGCCTTTGGTGCCAAAGTTAATTTTCACCTCTGGTAAATTATGTAAATCTTAAAGAGTTTATTTTTCACAGCGTTAATTAGATTGATGGTAATTCTAGATTGATGCTCATTTGTTTTAAAATGTGTTCAAATAAGGATTGAGCCGATGCACAACATGCAACCATACAGCAATGAAAACATGATGCATCTTAGAACATTAAATAGAAAATTGTCAACTGTTTGAGAAAGACTTGCTCTAGTATTCTTCTTCTTCTCCTTCTTCTTATTTTTTTTTCTTCTTCTTCTTTTTTTGTTTTCTTCTTCTGTCTTCTACTTTTCATCTGTCTTTGTCCTTTATATTCTTTTTACTGTTTTTTTTCTAGTATTTTTTCTTCCTTTTCTTCTTTCTTTTCTTCATCTTCCACTTCTTCTTGTCTTCTACTTTTGTCTTCATCTTCTTCTTCTTCTTCTTCTTTTTCTTCTTCTTCTTTTCTTCTTCTTTCTTCTTATTTTACTTTTTTCCTCCTTCTTCTTTTTCCTCTTCTTATTTTATTTATTTTCCTCCTCCTTCTTCTTCTTTTTCGTCTTCCTACTCTTTTTCTTCTTTTCCTTTTCTTCATTTTCTTATTTTTCTTTGCCTTTTTCTTCGTCTTCTTCTTCTGTCTCATACTTTTCATCTGTCTTTTTCATTCTTTATATTCTTTTATTGTTTTTTCTATTTACTTTTTCCTCATTTTCTATCATCTTTTTAATTTTGTCTTTTTCTTTTTTCATCTTTTTCTTTTCTTTTTCCCCTATGTTTGCTTCTTCTTCTTCTTCCTTTTCCTTTTCTTATCTTTTTTCTTTTTTTTCTTCCTTTACTTTTTCTTTTTTCTTGTTTTTGTTTTCTTTTTCTACTTCTTTTCTTATTTTTTTCTTTTCTCTTTCTTTTTTTCTTCTTTTGTCTTTTTCTTTTTTGTTGTTTTTTTTCTTCTTCCTCTTCTTTTTTCTTCTCTTTCTCCTTTCTTTTCTTTTCCTTTTTTCTTATTCTTTGTCTCCTTTTTTATTTGTTGAGGTTTTATTGCTATTTAGTTATTTTTGTAACACATCCGAAGTTAAAACATTGATGTTGTGTTGCCTAAAAGTGAAATATAAACAGGTAATTTTCCATTTTATAAAACTTTTAAAACGTACTGTAAATGACAGCAGTTTTATTTTAAACTATCAATAGTTTCCAAAATGAAACAAAAACAAAATGAAACAAAAACAGAATTGTCAATCTTTCTATAATATATGTTGATTTTTGGCACTGCAAGATCACGTCATGAACTCTCTCTACAATAAATATATACTAATTTTCAATGGTGCTGCAAACTTCCTAAAAAAATGTTTCTTGCTCTGACAAACGCACCGCTGTCAGCAAATTGTCTAATTTTGTCTTTGTCGGAAACGCATAATGGCAATTTACCTGTGATAAAACTGCTTTGATTAATGACCACGAATAACCTCGCAAACATTTAGTAAGTCAGATATGTTGTCTGATTTTACATTATTATAATTTAAATACAAACGTTGTCGTGCAGTTTTCAGAAAAATAATATCTAAATTGATGCTTAATACGTGTTCGTGGCCTTGCACGTAATTCATTAGTGCACTTTATCCCAAGCAAAACATTCATCAAAACCATAATGACTTTCTTCACTTTTCGAATTGACCTTCCACTTCAGTTGATGACCAATTTCAAAGTTTGTCACTTATACTAAAAAAATAAATAAAAGCATTATTAAATGTTGATTATCGCAACTGAAAATGGAAGCTACATTACTGAAAAAGCATCTTCCACATGTTAGTCGTTTATTCCCACATGTTGAGGAGAATAGCATCACATGATCTCCTGAGGTGTCGATCATGCATTCATATTTGAGCCCTGGGCTACCTGAAGGCCATAACACCTAATGGGCTATCAAACTCATACTGAAAAATTTATGAAAAAAAAAAAAAACAATCTGAATTGCATTGTAAAATCAAGTTATAGAACATGCATTCCTCATAACAAGTCATGTACTACATGCAATGCTGCAGTATGATTGTATGATTAATACAGTTCACCTAAAAATGAAATGTTGCTGTTAATTTACTGGCCCTCAGGCCATTCGGGATGTAGGGGACTGTATTTTTTCAGCTGAAACCATTGACATTGGAGATTCATAAAGTCAATGGTTACTGACACTTTAAGAAAACAAACAAACAAACAAACTGTCGGTGAAACAAAATGGTTACTCGTGGCTAAAAGGTAATGATGTTGTAAATAATGTTCAGATTCTTGCTGAGACTGGTGTATTTTAAAGGGCACCTATTTTACCCCTTTTACAAGATGTAAGATAAGCCTTTGGTGTCTTTAGAATGTGTCTGTAAAGTTTCAGCTCAAAATAATCATCAGATAATTTATTAGAGCCTCCAGAATATGCCCATTTTGGTGTATGAGTATAAAGTAACATGTTTTTTTTTTTTTTTTTTTTTTTTTTTTTTTTTAGCTTGTGGCTTTAAATGCAATTGAGCTGCTTTTCCCCACCCATTAGATAAACAGCAGTCAGTGACAGAGACGGACATGGAGGAAGCTGAAATGCAGCTCATTAGTCAACAATATTAAGTATATAAGTTCATGTATTCATGGTTCATGAATTAAGCTGTATGAGATCCAAATGTTTACGTTCATATATTTATGAATCACCTGTTTCTAAATGGTCTGTCTCTAAAAGTGAATGGGATGAAATCCCCCTCCCTCCCTCTCTTTATTTGTTCCAGACCCTGATTTAGTTTATTTTTGTTGAACACAACTGAAGATATTCTGAAAAATGTTAAAAATATTTTTTAGTTCCAACTATGGATTTCAGTGGCTGTTCTTTTGTCCATAACATTCTACAGAGTATCTTGTTTTATGTGCAACTAAAGAAAGAAATTCAACGGTTTAGAACCACTTGAGTGTGAGTTATTGATTATGACATATTTGGTTAAATATCTCTTTAAAACGGGTCGTTCACTCTAAAAGATCATTTACTTTAGTTTGCTCTCTGTCAAGTGGTTCCAAACCTTTAAAAGTTTCCTTCTGTTGAACACAAAATATAATATTTTGAAATAAGCTGAAAACCTGTAACCATCAACCATACCAGGAAAAACAAATACTATGGAAGTCAACAGTGTTGGGACTAACGCATTACAAGAAATACAATTACATAATATTAATACTTTTCTAGATAACGAATAATGTAACATATTACTTTTAAAAATTGAGTAATAATATCTGTTTAAATTATTTAAAAAAAATATTACTTTCAAAAAAAAATAACACAAGTAACTTTTTAGTTTAGTTGGTTCACTTTTTTGTCTACTTAATGAGAGAATGCAGAAACAGACAGAAAGGAAGAAGGCAAAGCCTTACATTTCTGTGATGGAAATCTCATTATTTTTGAACACATGCTAGAAAAGGAAAAGAGGATTTTTTTGAGTTAATCGATGGTGATTTAACTTTTCAATGACACAAAATGTACAAAAGCATGTGGAGCTCTGGGGTCTGAAAGTTCTCTGAAGGTAAAATCATCCTACATTATTGTTTTTTATTTTATTTTATTTATTTTTAAGGTAAATGAAGGTTATACAGCGAGTTGTTATTTGTTAAGCTCCACTGTTAAAAAACAAAAAGAAAAAGAAGAAGATTATGATGAAAAAAAAAAAACTGCAAGTTTTTAAGGAGATCAAGCCTCAGCAGGTCATAAAAAGTAACTCAAAGTAACATACCGCATTACTTGCCATAAAAAGAAATGCAACTAGCCCCTGATCAGTGAGTAACTTAGTATTGTAATGCATTACTTTCTAAAGTAACTTTCCCCAACACTGGAAGTCAATGGTTACAGGTTTCCAGTGTTTTTGAAAAGATATTCTTTTCTTTTCAACTGAAGAAACTTCTAAAGGTTTGAAGGGGGAATAAATGACAACAGAAATTTAATTTTAGTATAAACTATTCTTTTAAGAAAACAACATAAATTCAGCAAAACTCTTCTAATTGAGAGGAAAAGTAACCTATTTTACATCAAATTGCCTAAGGGTGATTAAATTAATAACAATATTTGAATTATACTTTTAATATAATTATTCCAAATAATATATGTTAGCCAAATGTATTGAGTAGTACTGAAAGTTCTCATTCATTTGTTTTTCTTCGGCATCTCCCTGATTATCAGTGGTGACCACAGCAGAATAAACTACCAACCAATCCAGCATATGTTTTACGCAGAAGATGGAAGATGCCCTTCTAGCCGCAAGCCAGTACTGGGAGACACCCATACATCCTCACATTTAAACACACACACACACACACACACACACACACTACAGTAAATTTAGTTCATCCAGTTTACCCATACTGCATGTCTTTAGACTGTGGGGGAAATCAGAGCACTCGGAGGAAACCCACTGTTGTGTATGAATGCTATGCACATTGGGGTAGTTTCAAATGCAACTTTATTATAAGAAGGGTAGTATACCAGCATAAACAGTATAGTAGACAATCTCTAAGTGTAATCCAAAAACAGGCGAGAGGTTCAGGGCAA
>NC_141032.1:41955000-42000000 GCF_052040795.2 Danio rerio | reverse complement strand
TAAATAAATAATTAACTAAATACAGTGCAGAACATAAAAAAAAAACTGATGTCTTTAGATGTCAGGGTTATTTTGATACTTGTGTATCATATGCCATGTGTATTGATCATTGATTCTTGTTGTAGTTCTATCTTCAGTTCATCTTGTGTTGACTTGATGTTATTCTTGTCCAACACGAGGCCTGACACTGTCAGATCTCCAGCGTAACTCTGACAGGATGTGGTTTAGAAGCTCAAATCAGTTGCCTCCAGGAGCTGAACCTTAAAAGCCTCTAAACTTGATGCACAGATGAAGCATCTCCTCCTGTTTCATCTCCAGCATCTCTGAAAAGATGACACTTTTGTTAGGATGATTTTTTTTTTTAATTGTTCTTATGAATTAGACACATCTAAGCCTGACAGCATCTGCACAGGGTTCATGGATCATAGTGAATTCCCAAGCATGCTTCGGGTTTATACACACACACACACACACACACACACACACACACACACACACACACACACACACACACACACAGAGAGAACAGATGTAATTTCACAAAGACTGGCTATGATCTCATGCTAATGGAAGCGATATATGAAAACCTAAATAAATAAAAGTTCTCCTCCTCAAATAACATCAAAAATGTGGCAGAGGCATGTGAAGTGGTGTGTGTCACAAAAAGTTGCTTTGGTACAAAAGAAGAATCAGCTAAGCACCGCAATGAAATGTGTTCAAGTCTCAAACAGGCCTGTAAAGGGGAACGTTAGATTTCTAGAACTAGACTCAGGGGGATTTCAGTACAGATGAATAAGCCTGCGTTGTTTTACCACCACATTCACTAATGGAATTATTCATGTCAGCCAAGAAAGTGTAACTGAATATTTAGGAGTGGAAATTTTAGGGCTTGTGATATCAATCTTTGTACAAAGGTTCGCTCGAGTTCTGGAATTTGATTTGAGATCTGAGTCATGTGATTTGATATTTTAATGATTAAAAAAAAAAAACTAATTCAGGTGCTTATCCTTTGTACCAAAAGGAATCATGCAGCATTTACCACAGACACTTATTTTGGAATCTACCACTGACTTTATCAGAGGAATACAATTACTGTAGAGACATAAATAGGTAGGTTTGCTCTTTTTTGCTCTTTTTTGCTCTTTTATTTTTATTTATTCATTCATTCATTTTCTTGTCGGCTTAGTCCCTTTATTAATCTGGGGTCGCCACAGCGGAATGAACCGCCAACTTATTCAGCAAGTTTTTATGCAGAGGATGCCCTTCCAGCCGCAACCCATCTCTGGGAAACATCCACACACAAATTCACACACACACTCATACACTATGGAAAATTTAGCCATTCCCAATTTACCTGTACCACATGTCTTTGGACTGTGGGGGAAACCGGAGCACCTGTAGGAAACCCACGCGAAGGCAGGGAGAAGATGCAAACTCCACACAGAAATGCCAACTGAGCCAAGGTTCGAACCAGCAACCTTCTTGCTGTGATGCGACAGCACTCCCTACTGCGCCACTGCCTCGCCCTATTTTCGTTTATTTATTTTTTATTTTTACACACACATACAGATGTCACTACTTCAGTTTGTTTCCTTTGCCACCCTTCATACAGTACCGCTGCGACGGCGGTAGTTGGTGCGCCAGCAGCTTTTGATCGATTTTCAGCTTTGCCTTTTCACTAGATACTAGATAGACGGTTCTGTATGTGTACCTTATGTGATGTGTTCAATTTCAATTTAGTTTTCGGTCACACTTTACAATAAGGTTCATTAGTTAATGTTAATTAATGCATTTACTAACATGAACAAACAATGAACAATACATTTACAACTGTATTTGTTCATGTTAGTTAACGTTAGTAAATGAAAATACAGTAGTTCATTGTTGGTTCATGTTAACTCATGGTGCATTAACTAATGTTAACAAGCATGGACTTGGATGTTAATAATGCATTTGTAAATGTTCAATTATGATTAATAAATGCTTTACAAGTGTTGCTCATGATTAGTTCATGTTAGCAAATGCACTAACTAATGAACCTTATTGTAAAGTGTTACCTAGTTTTCTTGGTAATAAACATGCTTTTACACTATTTTGTATGTTTTATAAAAAAAAATACAATACATGGTGAGAAGTATAGCCCTAGGCTGCAAAAAGCAAATATAAGAATTAGGTTCTTTAGCCTTTACAGTGCCCTATTAAATTGTGCTGGGGTGAAAATAATGTTTTGATTTCTTTGGCCATCATGGCGATGTTATGACCTGAAATTTTAGACATGTGCAATTTTTGTGCATGTGGAGCGCATCAACACTGGTTTGTCAACTCGTCTGTGTCAAACTGTGACCAGGAATATCCTTCTTTCAGTTAATATAGGCTTCTCTGAAATGGTGAATAGTTTCCTTTAATTTTATTTAGGCTAGATTATTATTTTATTTAACAAACTAACACAATCCCACGACAACTCGTGTTTAATGCTGAAGCATATAGCGGACTTGTTTTGAAGCACTTCACCTCAATGGTTATTTGTTATTCTTTATTTCTTTAAATAATGTAACCTAGTTGTCTTTTTAATTATTATTGGAGGAACTATAATGCTTTGTTTTATAATTTAACTTTATTACAAGTAGCAAAGTATTTACAGCTAATGTATAGACTATTTCTGTTCGTTCGCATCCCGTCCCATTGTACCACCCGGCGGCATAGTCGCAATCTGGTCATACCTAAAAAAACAAGTTCTTTTTCCTTTAGAGCGGTGGCGGTACATCGTACGGCGGTAATGGCCATAATAAACTATCACCTACTGTATACAAATACACACATTTACACATTGATACAGCTATCATTATGGGACCTACCATCAACAATGTATTTTAAACCCAAATTTCACAATTTGTAATTATATTTGTCAACTAGATCTATCACTTATATATTTATGTTTATATAAGCATACTTAAGCAATTACCAATTAACTAATTAGTACAATTAACTTTTTTTTTAACTCGGCTACATGTTGTTTTTTAATGTTTAATTAATATTCAATATTAAATTATTGGTGTTATGGTTAAATACATTGTAGCACACTTAAAGTGGTCAACATTATAAGTGTAAAACATATTACCTTGTTAATTACCTTTCCTGAAGAGATGCATGAAATGTGAAGGAGAATATAAAGTTGTTTAGGATTCGTCATGCATTAAACAGACTGCATCTGTGTAGTAAACTCACCCTTTTGATGATTTTATTACTTCTTTGATCCTGGATATTTATCAAAAGCCTTTTCAACATAAAAAAAATAGGATCACATTTCAAGCAGATGATCAAAGATTTCTGTCAAATCAAATGTCCACGGGTATTATACATTAGTATATCTGCATTTTTGAATATAACAGCTTTCTGAAAACAAGACATCATGATGTCTGTCACAATGTATATCAGTAATTAGTTCAGTAAAACAATAATTATAATGGTGAGGTGTGGGGGGTATTTGCTCCTATATAAAAACCAAATATATGAAATAAGGATCAATTGTAAGATTTAAATCCAAAATGCAACAGTCATGAAGCTACTTGTTTAATGCATCCACTAAAGCCAAATCAAGTCATAGTTGGGGAGTTGGGTGTATGCACTTTTCCAGTTTTTTTCTTGCAAATATAATGTTTTTTAATATAATATTTAAACAAACTAAATTCAAACTGATTTCTGCAACAAAAAGAAAGAAAGGAAAAGAAAAGAAACACATTTAATTATAAAATAAACGCAAAATTACACCAATTACAGACAAACACAGATGTTTTATTGAGGTGGACATGGGTGAATTTTTTTTTTATTTTGTTTTAAAAGTATATAAAATAAAATGTTATTCATTATTTTATAATTATAATTCATTATTTTACAAATAGACTGTAAACATATCTGTAAACATGACACTGTTTGAATTGTTATGCAACAACAAAAAAGGCCAAAATAACAATAATTGTATTGTGAGTTTAAAAAGTCTAAAAATCTTCAATAGTCAAGTAAACATACATTTAAATGCCATTCTACCCAAATATAAATTGTAAATCCAGACAAACCAAGCCACTAAGCTAGACTGCAATAACAGTGGTTCAAGTTTTATGGACTTATGGACTTGGTCCAAATATCCCACATGATTAAACTATATAGTGTTTTGAACCATACTATAGTAAAGTACATGAAATATTATGGTGTTGTAATTTAGAAGTTTCTTTAGTAAAACAACAATTATAGTAATAAAAACAAATGACCCGATACTGTAGTTTTCTAAATATAGTGAATAATATACTACAATACACCACAATTTACTATAGTAAAAAAATTAAGTATGCTGCAATATTTGTTGGTTTATCAGTTCAGTACAATTAATGGTAGAACACTTTACTACATGGTTAAGTTGGATGGATAGATGGATGGATGGATGGATGGATGGATGGATGGATGGATAGATGGATAGATAGATAGATAGATAGATAGATAGATAGATAGATAGATAGATAGATAGATAGATAGATAGATAGATAGATAGATAGATAGATAGATAGATAGATAGATAGATAGATAGATAGATAGATAGATAGATAGATAGATAGATAGATAGATAGATAGATAGATAGATAGATAGATAGACAGACAGACAGATGGGTGGATGGACAGATAAATAGATAGATTAAAATAACAAACCAGGCCAGGAGACTTCTTGCAAGCTGAATTATTTGAGACGTGTTAGATGTTGTATGTGTGTGTTGTATGTTATATGTATATGTTGTGTGTGTGTGTGTATGTATATATTTATATATTTATATCTATACTATATATATATATATATATATATATATATATATATATATATATATATATATATATATATATAGAGAGAGAGAGAGAGAGAGAGAGAGAGAGAGAGAGAGAGAGAGAGATAGAGACAGAGACAGAGAGAGAGAGTGTGTATTTGTATATGTATTTTTTATTTTATTTTATTTTTTTTTCATGTGAGGTCATTCAGACATTGTTATCATTGTGGCATTAGATCTCTTCCAGTCCATTTATTTTCTTGTTTGGTATCATTTATAAGCAATCCAGTTTCCATTGAACCCTCAGTTGTGTATCACACCGAAACGGAACAATTTCTTCATAGAAAGAGCACGTCTCAGGAGGTGGACTCAGTCACGTCTGCTGCGCGTGGATCAGTTCTGCTCTTCTGTAACACTTAGAGCTGTTGCTGACCTAGAAAAGTGGCACGGCTTCCGTTTGCTGGAGTCCAGCTGTGGAAAAAGATGCTCTCCTAAAAAAAAAGAGAGAAAGTGAGCCTCACGGTCAAGGGTGAGAAACCAAGTAGGACAGCCAGGTAATTTTTATAAAGAAAACAAACACTAAGGAGGCTGAGAAGGAGCGACGGCTTGAGGAAAGCTCAGCCAAGCTTCAAAGTCAGGAGGAAAAATGTTACACAAAGGCCAAACACAAAGAGTCTCACCTCAAAGACTCGCAGACAGACCAAAGGGAAAGAGGAATCAAAAAAGAGGTCAGCCGGATAGCCGCGAGGAACTTAAAAATATACATGCATTAAAGGCAGTATGGGCCATTAACTGTTCCGATTGCATCTGCAGGCTGGTCTGTGTGTGTATTATTGCTGGTTCGATTACAGAAGTCCTCTGCGATGCGGCATATTTTATCAAGCCTATAAAGGAGCACTTTGTATTCCCTGCGGGTAAATGCCCGGCTCGCAAGACGCTCTGCTTTTTTTGACCCCCTCCATTTTTTTTCTGAATCATTCATTTAGCAGGCTTTTAACTTGCGATGTTACCTATGATGTGGGATGTATTATTTACAAGCAGTAGTTTTGCGGTCGAACGAGGCCGACAAGATGTTTGTGGCATGAAAAGGGCTTTATGCTCGATAGGGTGGCTTTGGGAAACCTCTGTCTGTCCATCTGTCTGTCTGTCTGTCTGTCTGTCTATCTTTCATTTCCATCCATCTATCTATCCATCAATCCAGTCATTTTCTTTCTTTCTTTCTTTCTTCACCTCTTTTTATTTTCTTTCTTTTGTATTTTTTCTTTGTTTTATCTATCTATCCGTCTTTCCGTCCGTCTGTCTGTCTGTCTATCCTTTTCTTTCATTCTTTCTTTCTTTCTTTCTTTCTTTCTTTCTTTCTTTCTTTCTTTCTTTCTTTCTTTCTTTCTTTCTTTCTTTCTTTCTTTACCTCTTTTATTCTCTCTTTTGTCTTTCTTTTTTTCTTTGTTATCTATCTATCTATCTATCTATCTATCTATCTATCTATCTATCTATCTATCTATCTATCTATCTATCTATCTATCTATCTATCTATCTATCTATCTATCTATCTATGTTTTCTTTCTTTTTTTCTTTCTTTTTGCTTTCTTTCTTTCTTTACCTATTTTTATTCTCTTTCTTTTGTTTTCCTTTTTTATCTATCTGCCTGTCTGCCTGTCTGTTTGTCTGTCTGTCTATCTATCATTTCATCCATCCATCCATCTATTCATTCTTTCTTTCTTTCATTCTTTCTTTTCTTTCTTTCTTTCTTTCTTTCTTTCTTTCTTTCTTTCTTTCTTTCTTTCTTTCTTTCTTTCTTTCTTTCTTTCTTTTTTCTTTCTTTCTTTCTTTCTTTCTTTTTGTTTGTTTTATCTATCTATCTATCTATCTATCTATCTATCTATCTATCTATCTATCTATCTATCTATCTATCTATCTATCTATCTATCTATCTATCTATCTATCTATCTATCTATCAATCTATCTATCTATCTATCTATCTATATGTCTGTCTGTCTGTCTGTCTGTCCTTTTCTTTCTTTCTTTCTTTCTTTCTTTCTTTCTTTCTTTCTTTCTTTCTTTCTTTCTTTCTTTCTTTCTTTCTTTCTTTACCTCTTTTTATTCTCTTTCTTTTGTCTTTCTTTTTTCTTTCTTTCTTTCTTTCTTTCTTTCTTTCTTTCTTTCTTTCTTTCTTTCTTTCTTTCTTTCTTTCTTTTTTCCCTTTCTTTCTTTCTTTCTTTCTTTCTCACTTTATTCCCTTTCTTTCTTCCCTTTCTTTCTTTCTTTCTTTCTTTCTTTCTTTCTTTCTTTCTTTCTTTCTGTATTTCTTTCTTTCTGTATTTCTTTCTTTTTTTCTTTCTTGCTTTCTTTCTTTCTTTGTGTCTTTCTTTCTTTCTTTCTTTCTTTCTTTCTTTTTTTCTTTCTTTCTTTCTTTTTGTTCTATCTATTTATCTATCTATCTATCTATCTATCTATCTATCTATCTATCTATCTATCTATCTATCTATCTATCTATCTATCTATCTATCTATCTATCTATCTATCTATCTATCTATCTATCTATCTATCTATCTATCTATCTATCTATCTATCTATCTATCTTTTTGTTCCCT
Organism: Danio rerio; assembly: GCF_052040795.2. Classification (NCBI taxonomy): domain Eukaryota; kingdom Metazoa; phylum Chordata; class Actinopteri; order Cypriniformes; family Danionidae; genus Danio; species Danio rerio. The sequence goes on along the minus strand of NC_141032.1, from coordinate 41,992,601 downwards.
CCATCCATCCATTTGAACAAGTCAGCAGAAGCTGCAACAGTATTGTATACAAACACTTTGTTTAATCCACAGTAATAGTTTGATGATATTATGAAAATATATTTTTGTGCTTGTTGCATTAAAAATCAATTTAAAACTGGGCATGATGCCTCTGTGCATATGTTACCATAAATAGTGCTAAATGGCTTTCATTAGCAGGTCAATATAACCGGCGCACAACCCATGACTCTATGGCCTTTAAATGTTACCAGAACGCTCTTCAAACTAATCAATTACAGGGAAAAGATACTCGCTCGTCGCAACGAAACCCAATAAGCTGTGTTATTGGGAGACGTCTTCGCATGGATGCTATCGAGCAGAGGTTTTGTTTGGCTACCTTTTGTTAAAAAATCTATTTGCTGAAAAGCAATACAAAACCCAGGAGTGAAATAAATCACTGGGACTTCAACAGCCTTAATATAAATGTTCATATTTCTTGGATATTGCTCAGTATTACATGCATACAAAAGTGCACTAATTTGTTCGCCAAATATATTGCTGCTTGTGCCCTTGAAATTTATTATATCATCTCTTTCAGCATTCATTTTTTCTTTATTGTCTCTGTACCAGCGTATCAGTGTTGTGACCTGTAAGACTGCCTGGCTTTCTTTTGGACCTATTATAGATTCAGCATTGGCTGTTTTGTGTGCTGACTAATTTGTATTGATAGGAAAAATTGGAGTTCCACCAATCGATTGGCCACAAATTGGAACTTTTTTTTCTTTTATTTGAATTTGGCCAGTCTCTGCTCCAGACTTACTCTTAAACTGCTTTGCATTTATTTTATACTATAAAACAGACAGACTGTAATGGCCAGTCACGCAACAAAAGGATTACAGAAAACCCACAGAAAAACAAGATATTTTTTTCTAAATGTTTCGCATTCAAATTTAATACATGCTGATTTTAACTGATTTTCAACCCAAACTCATTGGAAATACAAGCCTGAGCCTACATTTTTTGCTAAGTGGTGTTTTATATACAAAATTCGAGAGGATCACATGCTTCTAATAATAATAATAATAATAATAATAATAATAATAATAATAATAATAATAATTCCTTACATTAATATAGCGCTTTTCTGGGCACTCAAAGCGCTTTACACAAATGGGGGGGGTCTCCTCATCTACCACCAGTGTGCAACATCCACCTGGATGACGCGACGGCAGCCATTTTGCACCAGACCGCACACCACACACCTGCTGATTGGTGGAGAGGAGACAGTGATGAAGCCAATTGAATATGGGGATGGTTAGGAGGCCATGATGGAAAGAGACCAGTGTGCAGATTTGGCCAGGATGCCGGGGTTAAACCCCTACTCTTTTTGAAGGACATCCTGGGATTTTTAACGACCACAGAGAGTCGGGACCTCGGTTTAACGTCTCATCCGAAAGACGGCGCTCACTGAGCAGTATAGCGTCCCCATCACTATACTAGGGCATTAAGACCCACACAGACCGCAGGTTGGGCGCCCCCTGCTGGCCTTACTAACACCACACAGCAAAATATGGGGTCCCAAAACAACTCTATGGGTGTTAATTTCAACCCTTTGAAAGTGTCTCATGGGGTCCACTCAAAACAGAGTTAAATCAACACTTTCAAAAGGGTTGGCACATTGACACCGAAGTAAGGGTTAATTTTAACTCGGGGCAGAGTTAAAATATGTAACTATATTTAACACCGCCTGGTGTAATATATTGTTATTTTATTCAACTCTCTTGAGTGTAAATATGGTAAAAAGGTCAAATAGACTGTAAATTACAAAAGAAAAGACATTTTATTTGAAAACATTCACCACTTCAACAATTCATTCAGTTTTTAAAATGCAACAATGTCAAATATGCTTTAAATATTTTATTATTACAGATAGTATCAACAAAATATGTATGACCAGTGCTCAAAAAGGCTGTATCAGTCCTTTGGTCCAAACTTGATGTTTCATCAGAGCCATTTGAAAGTTCAATATATCGTCACTCATAGTTTTCTTCTGAATGCATAGTTTTCTTCTGAAATTACATTTTAAACAACTTGGCGTGCAAATCTTTCACTTCTGGTGTTTCCTTGGTCCTCCATATCAAACGCAGCAGTTTAAATGAAGGTACAAATGCTGTAAACTTGTGTGAAAACAAACTGGAGCTAGGAAATCTCATCAAGCATGTCCTGTGAATGAAGTGCTTCCCAGCCACAGGATGACCTTTTTATCCATGACGATGTAGCAGCTGCTGATCGCTCGTCTGGTGGTTCCTGATGCACTGATATACTGTAGGGTGATGCTCATCTAAGAACTCTTCAAGACTCCAGCATGACTAAGAAAAATGTTTGAAAACAAATTGCAATCAAATTCTTTGATATATTTAAAAGAACATTTAAAGTAAATAAAACATTCAAGAAATCTAAACTAATCTTTTGAAAATCTTCATGATGATCCACAACTTGACTCTCCCAGCTGTTTGAGGTGACAGGATATGGAAAAGTAGGAAAAAAACACATACATCACTGTTGGAATCTCCAAAAACAATTAGGTTAATCACTATGACTAGAACTAGAAAAACAGGCAGCTGTCTGTCCAGAATCCTGAATTTAACACAACACTTGGAGCAAAATTTAGAGGAGCTTAAAATCTTTTATATCATTTAGTGATGCTGACGTCCCCAAAATATTGGCCACAGTGTAAAAAATATTCATAAACTTACAGTTTTCTGTAAGCGTGTGCGTGCATGTGTGTGTGCGCGTGTGTGTGTGTGTGTTTGTGCGTGCGTGTTTCTTTACCAGATTACACTTGTTAGGCCCTTTCAGGTCCAGTATTGACGCCACCTTTCCTGGAGTCTAGCAGATGTTTCAGGTCCAAATATAATCTAAAATATTAGAATAAGCAGAAGAGGAAACGTGCAAAGCAAAGAGCAAAACATTATTTAAGTAAAAGTTCACCCACAATACAAAACTTATCACATTCATGTCATTTGTTATTCTCTAATGCTCTAATACCCTCTTAGCTTATTGTGAAACAAATACAGAACTTTATCAAACATACCTTCATTATTATCACCACATATGACCAAGAAGGTGTGCTTGGTCATTTCACCAAGTCTGGAAATACACCATCCGTCTCTAATCAGCCACCGTCACAGGGTCTTGTGTTATTGTATAGAGAACTGTGGCTGTTAAAAAAGAACAACACATTAGTATCAAACACATATGCATAACCTTCAGATAAAAAAGAGAGATAAACATCACAAATTATACCTCACACTTTTTCAGATATCTTTTGATTCAGATGTTGATTATTGATAATAAATCTAAAACTCAAACCTGTATCATCATTAGGCTGCTCAAATATGAATCAGTTGATTAATTTTACAGACAGGTGGCTGTTTACAACGCACTAAATTGTCTTTAATAAAAAGGAAATGTTGTGTACAGTACATGCTAAGTTTAGCCTATAGTTTTAAGCACAATATCATGTGGGAGAAAAAGCTTGACTAAGATGTTCCTGACTACAGAAATAGCCTAACTTACTAACGTCAGACATCCCGAGTTGGGAAAAGTCATTTTCGGGGGATACAGAGTTGATTTGCGGGAGGTAGCGGGAGAGATGAGTACCTGAAGAGCAATGAGATGAGTTGCGCGCGACGTACCTAAAGAGCGGTGGGGGTGACTTGCGCGCGACGTACTTGAAGAACTGGGAGGGATGCGGTGGATAGGGGTGTGCAAAGTGTTTAATGACCGGGCGGGAGACGCGCGATTTCCATGAGATTATCATTCATTTGCGGGCATCTACTTGGGCATCTGGGAGTCTCTGTGCATTTGCGGGATAACGTTAACGTTAGTCCCGCAACTTCCGGGAGACTTCTGTAACGTCAAATGTCTGATAAAGTGCAAACGCGGTCATTTAAAGACATTAATGTTAACATTCCGACTTTAATGGTTGTCAACACTTAATATATTTCAAGCGTAACGTTAACTGTTACGTTATCACACGAGTCTATGGACTAACGTTAACGGTATATGGACGGCCACGAATGAACCAGTTTAAAAGGGCCACGGTGTTTAAAATAACCAAATTAACGTACACTAATAACAAACAATCATATGTTTCAGTCAGGAAGCCTTTTACAAGTAGGCATGTTCATTTACTCACCAGATATGTTTTAGAAACTCTCCAGAGCTCATGGAAACCATCCTGTGTTGCCGTTAGCATCCGGGCAGAGTAGGCTAGGCTGCTCCGGGGATTCCCTCGCTAGTTTGCTTCGAATTAAAGGAGAAGTGACGATTTTATTTTACAGATGGGTAACAACGCATAAAATGGCATTAAGCGTGACAGAAATGTGTTGAACATGTACATTTGATGTTTTTATGCACTATGTATGCGTGAGCATATATAAAACATTCTTGAAAAGAAGTGAATAGTAATGCAGTTAAGCTAGATACACAAACGACCAAATGAACCGCAGAAGTTTAAAATTGTCACTCCATTCTAAAGTTATTAACTTAACAATATGTTTACAACTGTATTTCCTTAAAGAAAGTCAGTAAAATACCAACATTTAGGTAGTTTGACTCACCAGTTGCTGTTCTAAACCTCAGATGGAAAATGGCGTCTGGAAAATTCTTCAGTGACTGGGGCTGCATGAATTCCCGGATGTTGGAAATAACACCACCAAGTGTAGAAAACATAACTCCTTGATTTCGCACTGAATAAAATCAATTTTAACTCTTATTATATTCATTTATCAAAATCTAACTCTTTAACGTCAACACTTTACTCTGAAATGCTTCAACACCGAGAATTTAACTCTGATGAATTTGCTGTGCACTTCTGGCAGCAACCTAGCTTTCCCATGTGGTCTCCCATCCAGGTACTGAACGGACGCAGCCCTGCTGAGCTTCAGTGGGCGACCATGTGAGAGTTGCAGAGAGCTAGCCGCCGGCAAAATCTAATTCTAAGCATTTATCTAATTCTTAATCTAAATCTAATTCTAATTCTAAAATCTAAGCAGCTGCCGGCTGCTTCTAATTGACCACAGCTGATCAACAATCACATGACTAACCAATCAGATGAATCCTACATAGATGGCTTACTCACGTTAGCCCAGCCCGTTTGCCCAGCCCTCTTTAATTTGAAGAATCAACCATCCACCCTGCTTCCTCCAACTATTTTTCTTTTAAAATACATATATACTGTTGAAATCAGAATTATTAAACCCCCATTGAATTTTTTTATTTTCTTTTTTAAATATTTCTTAAATTGTTTAACAGAGCAAAAACATTTTCACAGTATGTCTGATCATATTTTTTTCAAGCAGTTCTTCTTATTATTTTTTAACCATTTTAAACTCAATATTATTAGCCCCTTTAAGCTATATTTTATAGTCCGCAGAGCAGACCATCATTATACACTAACCTGCCTATTTACCCTAACCCTCCTAGTTAACCTAATTAAGCCTTTACATGTCCCTTTAAGCTGTAAGGAGGTGTCTTAAACTATCTAGTAAAATATTATTTACTGTCATCATGGCAAAGATAAAATAAAGCAGTTATTAGAAAAGAGTTATTAAATCTATTATGTTTAGAAATGTGTTGTAAAAAAAAAAAAATCTGCTCTCCTTTAAACAGAAATTGTGGAAAATAAGCAGGGGGCTAATAATTCAGGGGGTTTAATTATTCTAACGTTAACTGTATATATATATAGGGGGAGCTTTAGGACCTACCTGAGCTCAGATACATAGATACATTCAAAAACAAAGTTGCAGTGTGGACTGTGAAAACAGGTTTATGAAAATGATGTGGCAGTCATGTGAGCAATTCAGCAAACATGGCGGACGACATTGTAAAGCAGATGTTTTGAATGCTGTCCATGTTAACAGCTTTATTCAAGATTATTGTCAGTTTGCACATGCTCTATATGCCTTTCTTCAAAGGACAAGGACCCCTTACAAGGAATCAGTGCATGTTCACGTGAAGGGGTAGGGGTGTCTCAATTCTCTATTGCTTAAAGTCGTAGGGCTAAGGGGAAGGGGTAGATACCCCTTCGAACAGAGATTTTTTTTTTTAAGGTTACACTCAAACCAAAAAAGAAATCCTAGAATACACCATCTACAGTGGCAGCATGTTTTCATTTTTTACCATCATGCTTAAAAAAAACTCAGCTAAAATAAAGACTGCTAAATTTCGATATCTATCTATTACAAAATCGCCACGTTTAAGATCTGTTTTCTTTAAAAATAAGGGATCTTCATTGCCTAATAGATATACAATATAAAGTAGGTCTTAGACCTGACAAGAAGCCCTGCGTTAATCTCCAATTTTTCCTGCCTTCTCTTTATTTTACTCCATCATTTTTAATAGAATATCTGCGCTATCCTGTTGATCCTGAGGTTTACACAGTCTATCATCTTGTTTTATCTTTAAACAACTAAACGAATGCTTACGTTTATTTTACTGAATGTATTTTAAATACATTACAATGTCGAGGCTGTAAAAGGAACCTTATAAGATTTGAAAAAGTCACATTAACTGTTTGCCGGAAGTTTATCGTTGGCTGAAAAACACTAGCTGTGCATATAGTCCATTGAAAATTATTAATTTTCAAATGAATCCAGATAAGTGTTGATGTAGCTTTATTCAGCCTGTCAACTTTTTGTTTGTTTGTTTTGTAAACCTGTTTAATGTAGCATAATTAGCTAAAGCCAGATCATGTTTTTACTTTAATTTTATGTTTTTACTTTACTAACTTGAAAAAGGCCAGCGCGGTGGCTTAATGGTTAGCACTGTAGAATCACAGCAAGAAGGTTGCTGGTTCGAGTCCCAATTAGCATTTTTGTGTGGAGTTTGCAAGTTCTTCCCATGTTGGCATGGAGTTCTCCAGTTTTCCCCACAGTCGAAACACATGCACTGTAGGTGAATTGGGAAAGCTGAATTGTGCCTAGTGTATAAGTGTGTTTATGAATGATATGAATGGTGTTTTCCAGTACTGGGTTGCCGCTGGAAGGACATTTGCTGTGTAAAACATTTGCTAGAATAGTCGGCGGTTTAATCCGCTTTAGTGATAGAATAGAGACTAAGCTGAAGGAAAATGAAAGCAAATAAAACAAATAAATATTTTTGAGCTATTTTATTTTTTATCTTTTATTGCTTTAAAAAAAATGTATATCATTTTCAAAATTGTCCAATTTGCTTGTAAAAGAAATCACAATAATAATTAGCCATTAATAATCAAGATCAGTGCATCTCTTGTCTGGATATAATAGACTATGTGGTTGAAGAGAGGTGGAAAGGGCTGAAACTGAGCCGCTGGCCTGAACAGATACCACAAGTCTGCTTGAGTTTGATAGAAGCCGCCTTCATTAGCAGTGTTTGTTCAGATATCATCATGTGTGTGCATGTGTGTCTCCACTAATGCCCCCAGTACTTTTAGATCACCTTGGAGTAGGATTTGTGTTCTCCAATTAATCTCTAGTAAGATTATTATATGGCTATTTTGTTCTCTCGAGCAATCATATTGCTTTAAAAGATTTGAACCGTTGAAGGCCAAGCAAAAAAAAAAAAAAAAAAATGATTATAATAATAATAATAATAAAAAAAATCAATAAATATATTTCTGCTGTATCTTCTTAGCTTGTTTTATTTGTTATGCATTTAGATTTTCACATTATCTTTCACTGTTTGATTTATTTGTATTTATAATGTTTTTAATTTCAGTATTTCAATAAAAGCAAAAATACTGATTTTCCTTTTGATTTTCTATCCCTTATTATGAAATTAGCTGAAGCTGGTTGAACTGTATTAAGCCCATTTATACATAAAGTTTAGATGTTTAATAACTGCAAATAATTAATTTATGTATTTCCATTTTTTTCTGATTTCTTGTAAGTTAACATGTAAAATACAAATATTTGAAACATAAGGAAACCGGCCAAATGAGGGTTTTTATTTAATACAAGAAACAACGAGATTATAATAGCCTATTGTAATACCTCATACACTACTCATTTTATTGCATTTAATGTCATTACTTGACTAATTACACTACTAATTAAAGTTTAAAATCGTATGTAACGTAGCAAGCTTTAGATCAGACTTTTTGTACAAGATCAGTCAATTAAATTAAATCTCTAAGTATTCTGGTTTGAACTTCATTCATTCATTCATTCATTCATTCATTCATTCATTCATTCATTCATTCATTCATTCATTCATTTATTTATTTATTTATTTATTTATTTATTTATTTATTTATTTATTTATTTATGTGGACAGGTTATTTTATTTATTTATTTATGTATTTATTTATTTATTTATTTATGTGGACAGGTTATTTTATTTATTTATTTATTTATTTATTTATTTATTTATTTATTTATTTATTTATTTATTTATTTATTTATTTATTTATTTTGATAATAGTAATAATAATGATAATAATAGTTAATGTTAAGCATTCGGCCCAATCGGTGACGGCCGGCTGGTTTTGAATTGGGCCAACCCAATCAGAGGTTATGTGGACGTAATCAAAATCTGGCAAGAATGTCAAACAATCAGTAAGTGCAACATAAGCTAATTGTCAGGGATGGACTGTTTGTGTGTATATGTGTGATACACATTCACAGGTAACTGCTATCATAAGTAATAGCAACAAACGGCATAAACAGACAGCACACAGACTCTTCAAGATTCACATTATTAATTTACATAAATTATTTTTTATTTAGTTTTTATAAATTTATTATAAATGGGTTGTTTTGGTTCCAGTCACAAATGTTTGAATATCTATTACATATGGTACTGCTTATATTATTTCACCATCTGTACACCAATATAGGTAGTGAATGTGCATGTCCATGGGTGGGGCTGTGTCGGTGTGGTAATGTGGGCTGGTGTGGCAACAGTGCCAGTGCTGATTTTTATTTTTATTGTTTTGTCCTAGTCCGCCCCTGCATACCAGTAATAGTTCAAACAGATTCATTGCGTGTTGGCATCGTCTTCTGTGGTTCAAGTCATATAGTAAATAAAGAAAAGATTCACGCAGCTTCTTTTACTGAAGCCAATTCTGTTTTCACTTTTGGTATTTGGCGCCAGTTAATCAGGAAGTGATGATTTTGTTTTCCTTGACTCATTGGATGGAAACGCTGCTTTATCCGCACGTCTTGTCTTTAGTGATATTCCAGTTTTGCGCATATATTTAATTAGCATTTTTGGATGGAAACATAGCTAATGACTAAAGGATGCTGTTAATTATCAATAATAAAATGAATTCATAATTCTCCCAGAATTTATTACATGCTTTCTATATAGGATTTTCCATAATAAAAATATTTTTTTTATATTATATATTAAAAACCAGCCTTTAGTTTGAGTGGGCCATTGCCACTCTGGCCCTTATGTAGCCTCAGCACTGCTTTATGGTATGGTATTTAAAATATATAGTTATAAACGAGTTATTAAAACTATTATGTTTAGAAATGTGTTGAAAAAATATTATTTCCATTCAATAGAAAATATACAAGGGAGCTAATAATTCAGGAGGGCTAACAAATCTGATTACAACTGTAGATATATAAACGTTAATATAAACGTTATATATATAAACGTTATTAATTCTTTTGTTTTATTTTTATTTTTGCATCCTTTGAAAAATGCTTAAACTCTCCCAGTCTTACTACATTTATCATTCAATTGTAATGAGCATGAAAAGGGCATTTATGATGCAGCAGCATGAACTGTATCCGCTCAAATCCTCTGTCAGATGGAGACGCTGAATTTGCCAAAGTTTCCATATTTCATGGAACAAAATCAATTTCTGAAATATATTCTGGAGTTTTGTTCCAGGACATTTAGATCAACAAAATGTGACTCTTCGTTTTATTGATGTCTTTGTCTCACTTAGTTCCACGATTATTTGTTATTGTGGTGCTGATTTCAGATTTACATTTTAATCATTCAGACTATGTAAAAGCATCTTTGAATCTGTTTGCATGCTATGCAGATTACCGTGATTATCATAATAAACATGCAGACTCTTTCATCACGACTGGCTTGACCGAAGTTCAGCACATTGCATTTAAAAGTGCCTCGTCATAAATAAATAGTCTGTGTTAAGATGCTGGAATCTTTTCAGTTTATTTGTGTTTATCTTGGGATTGCAATCTAGCTAGAGTGAAATAGTCACAAGTTTTACAGGTTATACTGTGATGATAGTGCTAACATTTTGTAGAAACCATTTGCAAACAGACAAAAGAGTTGCAGAGAACCATAATGCAATGTAATGTGTATTTATACAGTGCATTTATCATGTATGGTCATACACCCAAAGCGCTTCACAATCATGTTTGGGGTCTTTCCACAACACCAGTGTGCAGCATTCAGTTGGATGATTCGATGACAGCCACAACATAACACTGCCAGTGCGCTCACCACACACCAGCTATAGTGGGAGTGGAGAGACAGTGACACAGCCAATATGGTGGATGGGTATGATTGGTGGGCTATGATCAGAAAGGACCGAGAGAGGGAACTTGGCCAGGACACTGGGCTTGCACCCCTACTCTTTAAGTGTCATGGGATTTTTAATGACCACAGAGAGCCAGGACTCGGTTTAACGTCTCATCTAAAAGACAGTGCACACTGACAGTATAGTGTCCCCTTCACTATACTAAGGCATAAGGACTCACACAGGTTGCAGCTTGAGTGCCCCCTGCTGGCCTCTCTAACACCACCTCCAACAACAACCCAGTTTTCCCATGTGGTCTCTCATCCAGATAAAGACCAGGCTCAGCCCTCCTTAGTTTTAGTTTGTAACCGGTCTTGAGCTGCAGGGTGATAACAATAACATGATAAATAAAACAAAATCTCATTTTGTAGTAATGACTTAAAACCTGAAGTGGAATGTTCTTGTTAAATATATTACAAGTACTTAATTTAATAACCATAAATGTTTCTGAAAGGTGTGATAATGACAATAAATAAATGCATGCATAAAACATATAATTAAAAAAAGCTCAATTTGAAAATGTCATGACAGGCATAATCATTATATTGTGTTTATATAACATCATCATTGTCAGGCATATTTCTTTCTTTCTTTCTTTCTTTTTGTGACTCTTCCTTTTTGTTTATTTATTCAGTAGTTTGTATGGGTGTCTATTCTTATTTGCATAAAAATAGTACAATATTTTACAAACAATTTTGCAAAAACTTTAAGTATTCTCAATTTAACAACACAAAGAAAAAATTGTGTTGTTTTTGTAACTATTGCAACTCTTTTCACCAAAAAAAATTAAGTCAGCTATTAAATGTCACGAACAGCTATGGGGAAAAAAGTACCATATTAAAAACTGTATCCTAACAAATTCCAGCGATTCTCATTTTTAACTCCAGATCTACATCAACATTAAAATTTGGTAAAAACATTTGCAACCAGACATTGCTAGTACATTGCTGAGAACCAGCAATAAGACAAAGAATAAAAATTAAATAAGTAGAACTTTCTTTTAAAATGTTACAATAAAGTGGCATTATAATCTTACATGTGTCTGAAAGTTATGATAAATAAAAAAAAGAAAAATAATTAAAATAAATAAATTAGAGTCATGTCAGGCATAATCATCATTTTAAAAACCAAATACTTTGTAAAATATATTGTTTAATATTTGTATATTCTCGTTATTTTATTATTTACAGGCACTTTATTTTATTTTAATTAATTTAATTTATTTTATTTTATTCTTGGTGTCTTGTCTTATTTAAATAAAAAAAAATAGTAGAACATTCTACAAACAGTTTCTCAAAATTCAAAGTATTTCCAATTGATCGAAACAAAAGAAAAAAAAAAAAAGGTGTTTTTGTTACTACTTTCACCAAAAAAAAATAAAGTCAGCTAGTAAATGTCATGAACAACGGGGGGAAAGAAAAAAGTACCATATTAATAACTTTATTGTAACAAATTCCAATGATTCCCATCTTAAACTCCAAATCTGCAACCACACGTTGCTAGTAAATGTCATTAAGACTATAAATAAAACTGAAATAAGTAGACGTTTCATGTAAAATGTTAAATTATTCTTATAATCGTAAATGTATCTGAAACCTATAATAAATAAATAAATAAATTAGAGTCATGTCAAGCAAATTCATCATTTAAAAAGAAAAACAAATAAATTATGTTTGTATATTCTCCTTTTACTCTATTATTTACAGTCTCTTCTTTCTTTCTTTCTTTCTTTCTTTCTTTCTGGGTGTCTATTCTTATTAACATAAAAAGTAGAAAATTTTACAAACAATTTTACAAACATTAAGTATTTTGAATTTATCAACACAAACAAAAAAAATTAAAAATGTTGTTGTTTTTGTAATTATTGCAACTATTTTCACCCAAAAATTTAAGTCAGCTATTAAATGTCAAAAATAACAATGGGAAAGAAAAAATGTATATTAATAAATGTATCCTAACAAATTCCAGTGATTCTCATCTTAAACTCCAAATCTCCATCCACACTAAAATTTAGTAGAAAACAGTTGCAACCAGACATTGCTAGTGCATTTCTAACTATAATATTTCATTACTATTATTTAGTTTTTATGAATACATTTTTTATTCATTATTTACTTTTTCATTTATTTCAAAAAATTGTACCCTCTTTCTTTCTTGTCTTTTCTTATTTACATGAAAAATAGTAGAAAAAGTTTACAAACGGTTTTACAAATATCAAAGTAAGTTCAATTAGTCAACACAAGAAAAACAAAATGTTGTTGTTTGTGTAACTCTTGTAACTAGTTTCACTTAAAAATTTTAAGACAGCTAGTAAATGTAACAAACAACTGGGTGAAGTATCATAATACTAAATGTATTTTAACAAACTCCAATGATTCCCATCTAAAACTTCATATCTCCATTCACACTTTCAACATGATCCTTATCACTTCTCCAGGTCAATACCTTTGCTGTTTAGTTCACGTAATATACATTAGAACACTCCTTATATCAGTTGACAGGTTTGTCTTAATCCTGCAAGATTATAGCCACCAAGACGCCAGTCATTCATCCCACAGTTGGCCCTCATCCAATTCATTACATTAGCAAACAATAGCTTATCCCTCATTAAGCAGGGCCAAATGTTGACTTCTTGTTCTCCATTGTAATGTGCAAGCTGTAATTTCTGAGGTACATCACAATAAATGAGGCAGTAAACCATATTTATGTACCTGTACATGAGCAGACATGGAGCTGACAACGAAAGAGCAGCTTCTGCCGAGCTTTAAAGAAAGACGTCTGAAAGTTTTATGAAGGAGGAGATCAAAAAGGGGTTGAGGCACGATTTCAATTCAGCTTGTGTCTCCGGCTGTCGTGTTATTACCCGAGTTCTGATCAGCACTGGAGAGAAGAGACCACATCCTAAACAAACCACCTTCATGCCGCCATCGCTTCCCATTTATTTCAGCTGATAGGAATCCGATAAACTTAAATATTTGAGCTTTTGTATTGAGCCGTGAAACAATGGGGAAAAAATGACTCTTGCATGAGCTGTCTGTGGCCTCCTTTGTCTATCTCTTTATTTATTAGTAGTATTGTTTTGTAATGGTGTAATTCTGCCTGTCTTGCTTTGCATGGTGATTTAATCTTCTAATTAAAATTGAGCTTATTCATGTCCTTAACAGTATCATGCAAGTGTGATTTTTGAATTTTAAACACAAGTGATGAGGGTGGCATGTTGCTTTTGCCCATCTGGATGTTAGACTAATTAATATTAATATCGATTTCATTTGTATAAAAATATACAGTCTCAATATTCCAGAAAAGTGTTTCTTTGATTTTATACAAAGTCAATACCCAGTTTTTATACTCCAATGGTATGAATAATTTCGGGCTTGACTGTTTATATGTGTGTATTCAAAACTTTGTCACGTAATCATTTTTCTGTATGTTTTGGGTTTGGAAAAGATATAAATATACAGTATTCCATGTTTTAAAGTGTGTTTCTTATATGCAAAAAATAAAATAAAAATATATATATTTTTAAATTCTATTCTCTATCCGGGCCTCACAGTGGCACAGTGGGTTGCACGATTGCCTCACGGCAAGAAGGTCGCTGGTTCGAGCCCTGACTGGGTCCGTTGGGGTTTCTGTGTGGAGTTTGCATGTTCTCCCTGTGTTGGTGTAGGTTTCCTCCGGGTGCTCCAGTTTCCCCCACAGTCCAAAGACATGTGATATAGGTGAATTGAATTAACTAAAGTGGCATAGTGCATGTTTGTGAATTCAAAAGTCTATGGGTGTTTCCCAGTGTTGCGACTTGAAAAGCCGAAAAGAAAATGAATGAATGAACGAATAAATATTCTATATCCATTTAACTACCCAACCAATAAAAAAAATGATGGATAGCATTTCTTAACTCCTAAGGTCAATAGTTAACACACTCAATGTATTATTTTTTTTTCAACACATACCATAATTTATAAAATATTAACTTCTACCAAATGGATAAGTCAGTTTATGGTAAACGTACCGGGATTAGTACATGAACTTTAAAAAATATATAAATATAAAGTATAAAAACCAATTTATTTAAAAATATATTTAAAATAAAACATTTATTAAATTCTAAATCACCTTTATTTTTTAAAATATGCCATGAAATATTTCAGATTGTCATTTAAGGTTTTTTTTTTTTTTTACAATAAAACCAAAATTAATTGTAGTAGTGCAACAGGATTATTATTATTTTTTTATATATTTTTATTTTTTTGTAAACCAACAATGCTGTGTTGTGTGAATCATTATTTAAACTACTTTAACAGTCATTATTTAAAACAGTAAAAACATGGTCAACCGTTTGGTAGAGAGGCAGTTAAAGGGATATTTATACATCTTTTTTTTTTTCTTTCAAGATACATGAATTCCGCACACTCAAAAATCACCAGATATCAGCAGTTTTTTTGAGTCCATCAATCTATTTGTTTACTGTAAATATGTATTTATGCAGTTTTTGTATTCATTACAGTTATATTATTGAATAATGTGAAAGTTGTTATATGGTTTGTGCAATACAGTTTCTGTCTTTAGATATAATATGACAGACTTTTAAAATGGTTCTGAGTGGATTTTCAATGTAATTTTTAATTGAATGTTAAAAGGCTGTTAATATTTTATTTCATGTGTTAAGTTTTTAGTTCCTATACTCTCAAATTCATCCCACATAAATTCACATATTTTGTATAAAATTAAGCACATAAATAACAGAAAAATGTCCACAGATTCTATCTATTTTATTTGGAGTTCGTTCAAATTTAGACACATAGCCATGCTGTTGTGTTTGCCTAAATCCTCTAGATTGCCAACAGAGTTAATGGTTAGAATAGACAGGGCAAGAGACCTGCTGCACTGAGGCTGCATTCAGACCCAGGGATTGAGGGAGAAGTCCTCATTTATAGTGTTTATATCAAGACGATTGTCTTAATATAAATTGTGGTTATCTGTATATGAAATTACGAATAACAAATGTAGCAGGGCATTAAATAACTGTTTATTTTTTTGTATTTTAACTTTGTATACTATTAAATCATGCGTCTCCTCACGGTTTGTGTCTCATTTTGTGAGATAACTGAAAGCAGTTGTTTGCTCCCCTCCTTCTCACCTGCTGGCCCCGCCCACTCCTGCCCTTTGCTCATGGAGCTCCACCCCCATCATGATGCATCATTTAAAAAACTTCTGAGGTAGACCTGATCCGAAAGTGTCATGACCCGTAGAGCTGCATCACGAAAAGAGCCTTTATACCGTATAAAGTAACAAATAGGTTTCAGTAGTTCAGTGCTTTCTTCTTGTGTCATTTGTTATTACACTTGTTTTATTTTGTTTTATGTTTGTATTGTTTTTTTTTTTTTTACCAAAATCTGGTTCAGTTCCATGTCAATAGCTCCTTTAGAAATATTATTTCCAGGAAAAAAAAAAAATATCTTCAATGCTTATTTTCCCTGCTGTATTGCCCTTCATTTGCTTCATTTTATTAAAACTTTAATTTATGCATCTATGCAACATTTTACTGTACCATTTGTGTTACTATATATAATTTGGGACATCATCCTATTGTTAATTGTTTCAGTCCTCCAGGAGGCAATTATAACAGTTTCATATGAGTTCTTCATAGTTTCTGACAAGCTTTTTCTCAAGGACAGTTGCTTATTGGCAGTAATGCAAATGCTATACCATGAGTCTCATTTAAATTCACTAGCCATGTCCTAACTTAAAAAAAACACACTCCACCAAATCAGTCGTAACACAACAGCTGTAGAACGCAAATATCCGTGTATCTATTTTGCAGTAATGCAGTTAGGTGAGCATTAAACAACTGCTTTCAACAGCTGCTGGCCCTGGGTTCCTCGCCATTACCGCTTATGTGAGCCAAACCAAATTAGTGAATAACGAGACACAAGGAGAGAATTTCAATATCGCCGTCTAAGCATCGCTTCTTAAAACCCCCTCACATGTCACGGCCTATGATGAAATCAGCAAGTTGGCTGGAGAAATGACAGAACGCCGGCTGTCTGTAGCAGGCCAGCAAGACACCATCTTATGCTTTTCTTCTTTTCTTTTCCTCTTCTCTCCATCTGTGCTGCTCTTTCTCACTTCAAGGTCTGTTCGCTTGCATTCTGATTCAGTGACTGCGAGTTAATTTTAATTAAGGCGATATTAATCACAAGCGCAGTTTCCTGTGTTCTTCAAGCCGTAGTGGCTTTCACACAGTCTTCAAGCATATGACTCTTCAGAAGTGTGTTGCAATGTTCCAGTAATGTGAAGATAACACCTGTCTTACCAGGATTAAAGGTTAGTTCAAATATTTGAGTAGCACAGCCGAGTGGCTCTCATTAAGTGTGCACACATTTAGACCCGAGGACTGGCGGCATGATTAGACTTCACCAACATTCGGGGTGGAACTATAAGATCTTCCTTAAAGGTGTACACTGTGAAAAAGACACACACAGTTTATTTCTGTTTGGACAACATTAAGGAATTAAGTTAACTTCAGTTTTGACAAATTTAAGTGGACTGAACTTAAAACAGTTAAGCTGTCTCCAAAAATCCTGAAGACCTGTGTTTCAGTTCATTTCAACATCATTTTTTTTGAGTGTGGTTCACTTCCAGATCTAAAAAAATAAATAAATCCTGATCAGTTGCTCAACCCCTTGTTATCCAAGATGTTCAGGTTTTGTTTATTCTGTTGAAAGTATTTGAGTTTTTTTTTTTTTGGTCATTTGAAGAAAACGTTTTGGGTATTTCTCGATATGGGGGTCTACAGTGGTGATGAATGGTTTGAACTTTCAAACTGTGATTTCAATGCAGCTACAAAGGAACTTTGCATGTTACAGAAGAATAAGGGGTGTATCTATTGATGAATGTATGGATGGATGGATGCATAGTTGGATGGATGGATGAATGAATAGTTGGATCTATGGATACATAAATAGATGGATGGATGGATGGATGGATGGATGCATGGATGGATGGATGAATGCATGGATGCATAGTTGGATGTATGGATGGATGAATGAATAGTTGCATGGATGGATAAAAAGATGGATGGATGGATGGATGGATGCATAGTTGGATCTATGGATACATAAATAGGTGGATGGATGGATGGATGGATGGATGGATGAATGCATGGATGGAAAGATGGATGGATGAATGCATGGATGCATAGTTGGATGTATGGATGGATGAATGAATAGTTGGATGGATGGGTAAAAATGGATGGATGGATGCATGGATGCATAGTTGGATCTATGGATACATAAATAGGTGGATGGATGACTGGATGGATGGATGTATGTATGGATGAATGAATAGTTGGATGGATGGATAAAAAATGGATGGATGGATGGATGGATGGATGGATGGATGGATGGATGGATGCATAGTTGGATGTATGTATGTGTGGATGAATGAATAGTTGGATGGATGGATGGATGGATAAAAAATGGATGGATGGATGCATAGTTGGATCTATGGATACATAAATAGGTGGATGGATGGATGGATGCATAGTTGGATGTATGGATGGATGAATGAATAGTTGGATATATGGATAAATAAATAGGTGGATGGATGGATGACTGTATAGATAGATTCAAACCAATAATGACTACAGAAGTCCTCTGGTGTTGGGACACAACATAAATGTTTTATGTTCAATCCACTTAATGGTTTTTAGTTTACTTAATCGGTTTGTGTTGGGACAAATGTTGTGGCATTTTGTTACAGTGTAAGAAGAAAAGTATTTTGCATCAAATTAAAATATTTCAATGTGTTTTTATTGTGCCAGATTATTAGTTGGTCTAGCAGGTTGAAGGTTTCAAATGCTTTTTAGTCTGACAAAACTTTAAAGAAAGAGTCTTGTACTATTATCACTTGTCACTCCTAATAAACAGTAATATTGTAAAAAAAGTACTTAATTATTTTTAACCTGTTAATTTGATTGTTGTAATGGTTTGTATCAAATGACAACCTTTATTGCAAAATACAAATTTACTTGTGCATAAAAGTAACAAGTGTAACAAGTATGTAATCATACATTTATTTATTCATTTTTCTTCGGCTTAGTCCCTTTTTTTTTATCAGGGGTCACTACAGTGTAATGATCCGCTTACTATTCTGGCATATGTTTTACACAGCGAATGCCCTTCCAGCTGCAATTCAGCACTGGGAAACACCCATCAGATTCACACACATATACTGCAGTCAATTTAGCCACACAAACATGGGGAGAGCATGCAAATTCCACACAGTGACCTTATTGCTATGAGGCCACATACATACATACATACATACATACATACATACATACATGCATATACAGTTAGGTCCATAAATATTTGGACATTGACACAATTCTAGCATTTTTGGCTCAATACACCAACACAATGGATTTGAAATGAAACAAACTAGATGTGTTTTACTGCAGACTGTCAGCTTTAATTTGAGCATATTTACCTCCAAATCAGGTGAACGCTGTAGGATTTACAACAGTTTGCATATGTGTCTCACTTGTTAAGGGTCCAAAAGTAATTAGACAGCATTAGATCCATAAAACAAACTTTCACTTTTTAATACTTGGTTGCAAATCTTTTGCATTCAATAACAGCCTGTAGTCTGGAACGCATAGACATCATCTAAAGCTGGGTTTCATTCCTGGTGGTGCTCTGCCAGTCTTCTAAAGCAACTGTCTTCAGTTCTTGATGTTCTTGGGGCATTTTCCCTTCAGTTTTGTCTTCAGCAAGTGAAATGCAAGCTCAATCGGATTTATATATGGCTAAGCTTCAATTAAAAGTCTGATTATTTGCTTTGGTGTTTGTGGTGACTTCCATATATTAAGGTCAGATGTTCACCCATAAAATCCATGAACAAAGCAGTTTAATATTAGAAAACTTCTGATGTAAAGCAACATTTACTCATTTTTGGATGTTTAATGTGATTGTAAACAATATATATCTCGCTTTTGAACATTCCTTTAAATCTCCATGGAATAATTCCTACTCCCTAATTAAAACCATACTAAAACCAAACACCACCATATATATTAATTTTTGAGTCACCATTTCATCACATGTACATTTTGTTGGACTCTCTGTGAAGTTCCATATGTGATCAGGGTTACTTTTTTGGTTTTGTGAAATCTTTATCATTTGTCACTGATGCGTATTGCAACCTGTGTTACAACTCTTGCCTCATTCGTGAAATTTAATAATAATAAAAAAGAACAAAAGTCAAGTATCAAGGAAGTTTTAAAATGACCCTTTAATGTCTGAGAAGTTTAAGCGTGGAGCTGCTCATTTGGATTCTCGTTCTACCTCTATCTCTCTTCTTTCGACCTTTCTTTCGAAACCTTAAATATGCTAGTCAGTGCTCCTTTTGAACGTGGACTATTCTTTATTCCAAGAGCTTCAAATATTGCAGCCGAGGGATTTATCGTCTAATTATCACATTGTGATGACAAAAAAAGGCAAAAGTGCATAAACTGCAAATAACTCTCAGCCTGCTTTGCGGAACCTGAGCGGTGATCATTCTGACACTGTTCGCGTGATGCATGTCAACATCCTCTTTTAGAGAAACGTATTCACGGCGTATCCTCTGAGGAAAACAGAGACGGAGGGGAAAAGCCAATGTTAGCGTGACGGCCATGCCACATTACTCTGTAAATGCTGACTGATTACATTTCACATGCAGCTCTAGCAAATTTCAAATTGCTAACCTGCTCTTGTCACATTGTTTCCACTGTGAAATAGATAAATATGTCCTGAATCCAAAGACTTTCAGTGACGGACATTTACTCAGTGTCAGTAAAAGCAAGCTCCTGAAATATGTCTCAGTACAGCTACAAAATGGTTTCTGTGACAATGGAGAACATGGGACCTGCTGTTTTACTACTGAGATAAAGCTGAAACAGCAACAAACAAATTAATAAATAAATGGCAAATTATATGGCAAATTTGTACACTGTAAAAAAAATCATTTTGTGGCCTTGTATATTTTATTAAATTTTATATGTACACTTCATTTAATAAAATTAATTTCCTGTTTATAGGCCATTTTTTAAATAAAATCAAATAAATTTTATTATAAGAATTTAGATATTATTTTTGAATAATTTAAAGAAGAGAAAATATTGATTAAGTCCAACTTGATTAAAATGAGCATTTTCAAATTCACAATCAGTTTCTGTTACACCGATCAATAATTAAACTAATAATTTTGGTTAAAATTTGCTAATTATTTGAAGTTCTGTTCGCAGTTACTTATTTTAAATGACTAATTTTAAATAAGACAATTTAATTAACCGATACTCAATCCATATTTGTTGAATTAAATAATAATATTGCTTGTAATCTGTTACCTCAATTTTATTAAGTAGATATAGGATATTATTTTTTACAGTGTAGACTACACTGTAAATATAAATTTAAGTTTACTAAATTGATCAAATACATTGCCTAAATTCAATTAATATTAATAATTTAGCTTAATAATGCCTTTTTATTATTTTTTTAAATATGTTATTGGTTATGATTATTGTGTATATATTAAGTATTTATTTCTTTTATGTTGTAAAACAAATGCTGGGTTCTACACGATCAGTTTCTGTTGAGACAACATCAAATAATTAAGTTAAATTATTAGTTTTTATGAATGTAAGTTGATTAAACATAAAACAATTAGTCAAAAACTCAATAATTATGTTGTTTCAGCTGATTTTAAATAAGTAATTTGAACAAACAGCAAACTTAATTTGAGTGTAACTCAAATATTCCTTACTAAACTATTCCTTACTTCACATAAAGCCACATTTACTATTATTTAAGTTTTGTGGATTTGACTCAAACTGTATTTTAAGTTTTACAATTTTATTTTTATAGAAATCTGTGTAAATCAAGCGCAAAAATACACACTAATGCTTAATATTTGTACATTTTAACATTTTTTTTTTTTTAGTTTTTCAGTTTAACACATGTGAAAGTGAAATCTGCATGGTTGAGTGAACTAATTCAGTTTAAGTTCATGTGTTCATGTACTGTAACTTGTTTCTATTTAATACAATGAACTTTCATTTAAAAGAAATGTATGTCTTATGAACAAATTTAATTTGATTAATTGCATTGCTTGATTTTACAGTGTATACTGTAAAAAAAAAATGCTGCATTAAACACAATTCCTTCATGTTGTCACATCACAAATCAATTAAAGCTGCTGTATGTAAGTTTTTGATTATTCTAAAGCATAAAAATACCCTAACATGTTTTCAGATATTTAAGGAACATGCCAAGTGAACATTCTTGTTTATCTGAAAAACGATGCTAAAGATAGATGTTCAACTTTGAAAATGTGCTTTACGTATGCATCAGACCAGAAATGCAAGCTTGTGCAGCAAGTTTCGCATTTCGCTGCGGTGCAAAGTTCAAGCTTGGTAAACTCTAACCTGCAAAATCGCATCACTTGATTGAGTAAGACCAATCGAGAGTCAAAACAAGACCTCTCTGGACAGAAATTTAAAACATGAACCAATCGCTCACTTTTTTAAATGTCAGATCATCTTGTTTAATCCCGCCCCTTTCCCCAGTGCCGTAGGACAGAATTGTGCAAGCTCAAGCTCTAGTGTGACTGCAGCATTATGCTGATTAGACTAGGTCAGACACACCCATATTATTAGACTCCACAATGTTCTTCAGATTTCTTATGATTTCTAAAAAAAAAAAACATTAGACACCTAAACAATCTCCACCCAAATCTGTAACTTTGTTTACACTGAACTACCTGACTCATGTTTTGCTGCTTTTTCATCCTTTAGACACACCTTTTTTTTTTTAAACAGCCATATTCTAATTTTATTATTATTATTATTATTATTATTATTATTATTATTATTATTATTATTACTTATTAACTAAATTATACACACCCCCTTTTAAAATTCTCAGTCTTTTCTGGAACTCTCTTTTTAGTTTTATTCACTAAATTTTATTCAAACCACACCCTGTTCTGTAACTACCTTGAGATTTATACACTGGATTAAACACACCCTCTTTTACATACCTTGCCCTTTTCTGAGACTTCCTTCAAGTGTATACACAACCCTTTTTTTTTTTTTTTTTTTTTACAAATCCCCACCAAATGTATCTTTTAACTTGCCTTTTCTAATATCCTCTCTATAAATAGACTGAAGTTAAACTGCAAAAAAAACTTAAACTTGGAATTTACTTATTATAAACTTTTTTTGTATATCTTTTGAGATTCGGGTTCCTAATTTACTGAAGAGTAAGACAGAGTTTCAAGGTAAAGAGATAAATGAAAAGTAATGATAAGACTTTAAACTTTATGATTTGAACAGAAAAAGGTCTTTCATCAGGCGCACCAATGACAATCAGGTCGTTTAAACTTTCTCAAATTTCATTCGATGAACTCTCTGTAACCACAAAGGTGCTCCAGCACATAAAT
Source organism: Danio rerio (assembly GCF_052040795.2). Lineage (NCBI taxonomy): Eukaryota > Metazoa > Chordata > Actinopteri > Cypriniformes > Danionidae > Danio > Danio rerio. The sequence continues at coordinate 41,969,587 of NC_141032.1, read as the reverse complement.
AGACTGTCTCAGTTGCTTTCTTGTTGCATCATGGGCCTGATGCCATGCTTTACTTTATTTTCTTGTATTTCATGTTAGCTTGTTTCTTTATTAATTTATGTATCTCTGCCTCTGATCATATTGATCACAAAGAATAATCATAAAAGCAAGAACAGGAACTCTTAACACAACAAAGACTTGGCATGGACCTTTAAGACAGCCAGAGGAATTTTTCAAATATTTGTTTGTTTGTTTTTACTAATGATCTTGCATTGGACACGAGGGCAAGATGCTGAACACCAAAACTTTTTTTTTTTTTCTCTCTCTCAAATCATTGTAATTTTGGTACAAATGCAAAAAAAAAAAAAAAAAGACAAGTAATGAAAATAAGAAGACAAATAATGTCACTGAATAATTTTGAGCAATTTGTTAGATCTTTGATAGCATTTTCATAGCAAATTGTTCATCTTCTAGAATGAAGTGTGCAGGAAGATTTGTGCAGCCCATACAAAATACTACTACTACTAATAATAATAATAATAATAATATTAATAAATTATAAAAATAACGTTTTATATATATATATATATATATATATATATATATATATATATATATATATATATATATATATATATATATATATATATATAATGTTGCCTCGTATATAGCGATGTTGCCTCTCAACAAGAAAGTCACGGTTCAAGCCTCGGTTCAGTTGGCATTTTTGTGTGGAGTTTGTATGTTCCCCCCTTATTTGCCTGGGTTTCCTCCACTAGTCCAAAGACACGAGGTACAGGTGAATTGAATAAGCTGAATAGGCTGTAGTGTATGAGTGTGAATGCAAGAGTGTTTGGGTGTTTCCCAGTCCTGGGTTGTGACTGGAAAAGGCATCTGCTAATAAAACAAACAGTATGCATAAAGAAGTGAGCAGTTCATCCTGCTGTGGCAACCCCTGAAAAATAAAAATGACTTAAGGAAAATGTATGAATACATGTATTGGTATATGTACTGTATATGCAAATGTGTTGAAGTCAGAATTATTACCCATCTCCAGCCCCCCCCCCCCCCCCCCCCCCCCCCTTTACATTTGTTTTTCTTTTTAAAATATTCCCCTAATGATGTTAAACAGAGCAAGGAAATGTTTACAGTATGTCTGATAATATTTTTTTCTTCTGGAGAAAGTCTTTATTTCAGATGGACAAAAAGCTGTTTTTAATATTTTTAAATCCATTTTAAGGTCAAAATGATTAGCCTCTTTAAGCTATTTTTTTCAATAATTTACAGAACAAACCATTGTTATACAACAACTTAATTACACTAACCTGCCTAGTTAACCTAATTAAAGCCTTTAAATGTCACTTTAAGCTGTATAGAAGTGTCTTGAAAATCATCTAGTAAAATATAATTTACTGTCATCGTGGCAAAGATAAAATAAATCAATCAGAAATGAGTTATTAAAACTATTATGATCAGAAATGTGTCAAATCTGCTCTCTGTTAAACAGAAATTGAGGGAAAAATAAACAGAGGGCTAATAATTCTGACTTCAACTGTAGACTGGTCTAGAAAACAAGTCTTATGAATTTAAGACAGACTGGGTAAACAAGTGTACATTCTATCATTTCCTAATTATAGCTCAGACTCGAGGTAAGGGAGTTCATAGAGAAGTTGTGTTTTGTTTACATAAACGTGGTTCAAGGAGAATAATGGAAACGGTGAACCGCTTCTTTAAACAGCCCAACTACATAATATATGGAAATTTGAATTCTCTCCTCCTATTAAACAGCACTAATTGATACTCTCCTCTGACTTCCTCACTGCCTCTGAAAGGAATTAATTGAATGTTAAACCGCTTCTAGGCAGGCCAGACATCATTTAATTATTAGGAAAAAGCATTAATGCTGATGTCACGGTTATGGATGGACAGGCTGAAGATATCTGACGCTTCAGCCACATTTGATCTTTTTAGCCATTTCTACAGCTTCGGCTAGAAAATTTGCACATTGTGAAGAAACCAGCGTGCGTGATTAATACAATGCATTTTTTATTTTAGTTTATTTCAAAAGCCCGGGATTCGGCATGTTCTAATGGTTTGTTTTTTTTATTAATGCGAGTAGTTTGCTTTTCTAGTGGTCTAGTTTTGACTGTTTCGTGGTTCACAGCTCTGAAAAACCAGGCTCATGTCAGGCAACAATAGAAACACTAATTGCTGTGTTTCCAGATGGATGAGCCAATAGCAAGTTACCTTCACCTGCTTTACACAAGTCACCCCTACTGCTCCAGTGGCAATGTCCCTCCTGTGGTTTCCAGATTGGGCGAAGGAATAAAAAGTGGGCCTCCACACATTCTGTTCCCTAGCTGATCTGAAGCAAGAAAGAATAGAAGCATATAACAGGATCCATGTTCATTTCAAATGTAATCATTTGAAAAATAGTCAAATCACTTGAAAACTTCATTTTAGGTTAAGACACTTCTTAATTAAATTTTCCAAATGAATGAATGAATATTCCAAACAAACAAATAAATATTAAGTATTGAATTTACTTGTTATTTATTTTTTTTATAGATTTTATTTATTTATTATTTTGTATTTAATAATTGCATTTATATATTATGTTTTGTTTATTTATTTATGTGTATTAAATAATAAATAAATAAAAGAACATTAAGTATTGCATGTACTTATTTTTTTGTTTATTGATCTTATTTATTTATAATTGTATTTAATTTATGTATATTAGTTAAATAAATTAAAAAATATTTATTTATTTTATTTGTTTTTTATTTATTATTTATTTATTTATTTATTTATGTATATTAAGTTAATAAGTAAATAGAAAGTATTAAATTCATTACATTGGCTTATTGTTTTAAATAGTGATTTTATTCATTTATTTTTTAAATTTAATTTAGTTGTCTATATTAAGTAAAAATTAAATAAATAATGAATTAACTTTATATATATATATATATATATATATATATATATATATGTATATATATATATATATATATATATATATATATATATATATATATATATATATATATATATATATATATATATATATATATATAGGTAAATAAATACATAAATATTAAGTATCAAATTTACTTTTTATTTTTGTGTTAAACAAATTTATTTATTTGTGTATTTGTATTAATTTATTTATTTAAGTATATTAAGTAAATAAATACATAAACATTAAATATTTAATTTACTTTTTCATTAATAGATATTATTTTTTCATTGTTTTTTATTTTATTTTATTTATGCATATCAAATAAATAAATAAATAAACATTAAGTATTGAATTTACCTTATTTTTTGGTTTTATTTATTTATTTATTTATTTATTTATTTATTTATATTAAGTAAACAGATAAATAAATAAATAAATAAATAAATAAATAAATAAACAAACATTAAGTTTTGAATTTACTTATTATTTTATTTTTAAATTGTATTTATTTTTAGATAATTTATTTATGTAGGTAAATATTGAATAAGTAAATAAATAACTAATGAAATTACATATTATTTTTATGCATTGATTATATTTATTCATATTTTTAATTTAATTAATATATTTATGTAAAATGGGTAAATAAATAAATAAATAAACAAACAAACAAACAAGTGGTTACTTAAAAAAAAATACTGGTATAAAATACATATTTTTACAATTATAAATATGATTATATTATACAAATAGGACTGAATATTTACAATAAACAATTTATCAATATTATTCCATAATCCATTAATACTGATAATATTCCATAGTTTAAGTAATATTATTTAAAATATGGCATGTAATAGATCGAAGATTTAAAATAAGAATATTAAAAATAGGGACAATATGCATCAGAAAATAATCTTATGTGCTTCAATAAAGCAAAAAAAAAAAAAAAAATCTATATATATATATATATATATATATATATATATATATATATATATATATATATATATATATATATATATATATATATATATATATATATATATATGAGCAATATCACACTCGTAGCAGTGCGATATGGCTGTATATCGGCACTGGTGGGAGGCGTGCGTTGGCACGAGGCCGCAGGCCGAGTGCCTCAGTGCCCCACCAGTGCCGATATACAGCCATATCACACTGCTACGAGTGTGATATTGCGTTTATACAACAGTTTGATGGCATAATTGTGTATATAAAAACTAAATCAAACATGGACAGTCTTAAAAACCCTTTTGTATGAGGAACTACTTTCTTCCGCCTTGGATTCAAATCATAAGCTGACAGTTAAACAGCTGTTAAAACAGTTAAAAGCATCTTTTAAACTTTAGATCTGTAGTGTCTGCTTTTTGCTGGGTGTATGTGGGCGGAGTAATACACAAAGGGTAAAGAGGCTGTAGGAGTTCTGATATTGCAGAATATCGCACGTCTATCAGCCAATCAGATTCGAGAACTAGACAGAACTGTTGTATAAATATATAAATATAGTGTGTGTCTGGATGAATATGAGGTTGAGTAGATAATAACTGAATTTTCATATTTGGTTCCATTAAAGTAAAGGGTTAGGGTTAATTAGGTTTAGGATTATGGAACACGTACAAACATGCAAAAACAGAATGGTCGGAGGTCCCCTCTGGGTTCATCGTGCATAAATAATCCTAAAATAACTTTCCTCTTCTCAGCTTTTAGCTCTTATTAAACAAGAGAAAGCAAGACTGCTGGGACTTTTGTGAAAGAACAGAGTGGCACTTCATCCAAATTACATTAAAGTCGCCATTATGTCCATGAGCTCAGGGACCATTTATAAGTTTCTTATTTAGCTCATGTTGAATCAAGTGTCTATTTCTGCTTAAGTGTATTATTTTAGCTATATTTTGTTAATTTATCTATCCACCCATCTATCTATTAATTGTTTTGGTCTATAACTCTATCAGTTTATTTATCCAACCACCCACTCTAATGTTTTTACATTCATCAATCATAGCAAAATGTGTCAATACCTGTGTGTATTTATCCATGGATTAGTCCTTCTATCTACTGTATCTACTGTTCCATCCATCCATCCATCCTTCCATCCATCCAATCATCAATCCATACTCAAGTTTATTTATCCATACATAAATCCATCCATCCAATCATCCATCTATCCATCATCCTGAGTAGTCATCCATCCATTTATCCCTCCATTTATAATTGTAATTTTTTCCATCCATCCATCATTCTATTCTTTTAACTATCCATTCATCATTCCATTTTTCCCACCCATCCAACCATCTATCTTTCTGTTCATCCATTCATCCGTCCATCCATCCATCCATGCATTGTTCTGTTCTTCCATCCATTTATCCATCTCTAAAACAAATATTCATTCATAAATCAATTCACCCATTCATCGATCATATAGCCATTGTTCCATAAATCCATCAATCTTTCTGTTTATCCTCCCATCCACCACTCCATCAACCTGATTATCCACCTATTCACTGAAATGTTTTTCCACCCATCGATCCATCCACAAATTCATTCATGCATTAACCGGTTTATCCACTCATCCATTCACCTCTCCATCATGCTGTTTATCCATCTATCCAATTGTCCATCCATCATTCTGTTTAGCCATCCATCCATCCATATGTCTGTCCATCTGTCTGTCATTCTGTCCATCTATCAATTCGTCCATCCATTCATTGTATGGTTCATCCATTGTTCTGTTCATGCATTGTTCATCCATCTGCCCATTCATCCATCTGTCCATCCACTGTTCCTTTCAAACATCCATCCATTATTCAGTTCATACATCCCATCCGTCTTTGTTCTGTTCATGCATTCATCCATCCATTGTTCCTTTTATACATATATTCATTTATTGTTCCTTTCATTGCTCTGTTCATTCATCCATACATTGCTCCATTGATCCATCCGTCTGTCATTTTTTCCAACTATCCATCTATCTGTCTATCCATCCATTGTATAGTTCATCCATTGTCCAGTTTATCCACCCATCCGTCTTACCATTTATTTATCTGTTTGTCCATCTCTCCATCCGTGTGTCCATCCATACGACCATCCGTCCATCCATCCATCTATTGTTCCATCTATGCATCTGTCCATACTTCCGTGTATCCATCCATCCATCCATCCATCCATCCCTTGTTCCGTTTATGCATCTATCCATTTATCGTTCCTTTCATTGCTCTGTTCATCCATCCATCCATTGCTCCATTCATACATCCATTGTTGCATTCATCCATCCATCCAATAATCTGTCTGTCTGTTCCATCCATCCATCCATTCGTTCATAATTGTTCTATTCATCCGTTGTTCTGTTCATCCATCCATCTATCCTTTCATACATCTATTCATTCATTGTTCCTTTCTTTGTTCTGTTCATGCATCTATCCATCCATTTTTCCATTCATACATCCATTCATCCGTCTGCCCATTCGTCCATCTGTCCATCCACTGTTCCTTTCATCCATCCATCCATTTATCTGTCCATCCATTGTTCCGTTCATACATTTCATCCATCCATGGTTCCTTTCATACATATATTCATTCATTATTCCTTTCATTGCTGTTCATCCATCCATACATTGTTCCATTTATACATCCATTTTTCCATTCATCCATCCATCCATCCATCTGTCTGTCATTCTCTCCAACTATCCATCTATCTGTCTATCCATCCATTATACAGTTCATCCATTGTCCTGTTCATCCATCCGTCCGTCTGTCCATCCATTCATCTGTTTGTCCATCCCTGTGTCCATCCGTCCGACCATCCGTCCATCCATCCATCTATTGTCCATGCGTCCGTCTGTCCGTCCATCCACCCATCCATCAAGCCAGCTATTGTTCTGTTCATGCATCCATTCATTCATCGTTCCTTTCATTGCTCCGTTCATCCATTCATCCATTCATCCATTGCTCCATTCATACATTTAATGTTCCATTCATCTGTCTGTCATTCTCTCCAACTATCCATCTATCTGTCTATCCATCCATTGAATAGTTCATTCATTGTCCTGTTCATCCATCCGTCCGACTGTCCATCCATTCATCTGTTTGTCCGTCCCTGTGTCCATCCGTCCGACCATCCGTCCATCCATCCATCTATTGTTCCATCCATGCGTCCGTCTGTCCATCCACCCATCCATCCATCCATACATCCATCCAGCCAGCTATTGTTCTGTTCATGCATCCATTCATTAATCGTTCCTTTCATTGCTCCGTTCATCCATTCATCCATTGCTCCATTCATACATTTAATGTTCCATTCATCCATTCATCCATCCATCTGTCTGTCATTCTCTCCAACTATCCATCTATCTGTCTATCCATCCATTGAATAGTTCATTCATTGTCCTGTTCATCCATCTGTCCATCTGTCCATCCATTCATCTGTTTGTCCATCCCCATGTCCATCCGTCCGACCATCCGTCCATCCATCCATCCATCCATCCATCTATTGTTCCATCCATGCGTCCGTCTGTCCATCCACCCATCCATCCATCCATCCATCCAGCTTTTGTTCTGTTCATGCATCCATTCATTCATCGTTCCTTTCATTGCTCTGTTCATCCATTCATCCATTGCTTCATTCATACATTTAATGTTCCATTCATCCATCCATCCAATAATCTGTCTGTCTGTCCATCTATCCATCCATCCATCCATCCATCCATCCATCCATCCATCATTTCATACACCTAATCATTCATTGTTCCTTTCTTTGTTGTGTTCATCCATCTATCCATCCATATATCCATCCATTGTTCCATTCATACATCCATTCATCTACCCAAAATCCATCCATTGTTGTATTGCTGTACATTGTTTTTTTCTGTGATCCACTCATCCATTTGCCCAATTAAAATAAATGCATAAATTTGATCTTCTTCCTTTAGTCCTCCTTCCTTTAATTAGTACCAATCTTCCTTTAATTTTAAAAGGCAAGGTGAATAAAGGATCTTTGAACCAAAAATGTGAGAACTGAGGATAATTACCGCATAATACAGACATTACTTTTAAAGATGAAAGAAGTTTTCATAAAATGTATGAAAAAAACAAGAAATGTCTACAGAATGGAGTCTCTATACAGACAAATTGGACTTCAAATTGGTCGAGAAAATAAATACAACACAGCGAGCGGAGACAAAGAAATCAGCTCCGACAACCTACTTTAAGAGAAAATAACTAGCGCACACTCACACACACACACACACACACACACACACACACACACACACACACACACATACTCTTGTGCATCATCACAATGACTCAATCTGATATGATGTACTATTATGGGAGAGTGTAATCTCCACAGCTCTATTGGTCTAATCTCTGTGCCTCTGCTTTATGCTTTCTGTCAGGTAGACAAAGTTGTCAGTCAGGTTGGCAAAGCCATTTTCAGTTGTCAATAGGACAGAGGGGGAGTGCTGGGCGTCTCAATAGAAAAGGAGAAATTACAGCGTGACTGAGCTCAGTAGAGACCCGTCCTACTGATGATGGATCGACATTCCTAGGAGCCTCACTCTTTCACTTTACAACTATGATTGAAAGACACTCCAGGAGCTTTTGAGAAAAGAGAAAGAGAATTTAAAAAAGAAAAAAAAAGAAAGAAGTATTGTTGGATGATAAAGAGAGCAGCATGATTTTTAAATATGCTTTAGATGTCAGGGTATTCCTGGCACGGTGACTCAGTGGTTAACACTGTTGCCTTGCAGCAAGAAGGTTGCTGGTTTGAGCCCTGGCTGGACCAGTTGGGGTTTCTGAGTTTGCAGGTTTTCCTTGTATTGGCGTGGGTTTCCTTCGGGTGCTCTCATTTCCCCCACAGTCTAAAGCAGGGGTCTAAATCTCAAATTGGCGGCGGGCCGTATCATGACTGACAATTCATAGGAGGGCCACTTTAACATTCAAGCACAACAAAAAAGTGGAAATCTGATGTAATTGTTCCACTTAGACATTATTCCCCAGAGTATATGCAGTCAAAGGACCTTCTTTTTGTTTCTTATTTTACATATTGAAAGGCTAGTTTAAATTGCTATGAAAATATTACAAATTAATAAAAGGCATATTAATAGGTATTATTATTATTATTATTATTATTATTAATATTATTATTTTGTTCTGTTCTTCTGGAGAAAGTCTATTTGTTTTATTTCGGCTAGATTAAAAGCAGTTTTTATTTTTAAAAGAAATTTTTAAGGTCAATATTATTAGCCCCTTTGAGCTATTTTTTTTATTGTCTACAGAACAAACCATCGTTATGCAATAACTTGACTAAATCCCCTATCCTGCCTAGTTAACCTACAGTAATTAACCTAGTTAAGCCTTTAAATGTCACTTTAAGCTGTATAGAAGTGTCTTGAAAAATATCTGGTAAAATATTATTTACTGTCTACTGTATTATTTACTATGGATGTTTTACAGTGCTGGGTTGCAGCCCGAAGGGCATCCGCTGTGTAAAACATATGCTGGATAAATTGTTGGTTCATACGGCTATGGTTACCCCTGATAAAAAAAAAAGTAAAAAAAAAAAGGAAGGAAAAAAAAAAGAAAAATGAACGAATGAAAGTCTGGGTTAAAGTTTTTATATATATATATATATATATATATATATATATATATATATATATATATATATATATATATATATATATATATATATATATATATATATATATATATATATATATATATATATATATATATATATATATGTGTGTGTGTGTTTTATAAAGTTTTTAGGCAAACCACAGTCGTATTAAACCTATTACTTTGTCATACTGAGACATGTTTTGACTGAATTTGATCTTTAAATGCGGAGTGTAAAAGATGGCCTGTCATCTCTTATTTTCAGTGAGCTTCCAAAACTTGATTTTCATAAAGTATGATGAGTTTGATGAGTATAGTATAGCTGTCTGTGAATGTAAAAGGTTCAAAAGAGCAAAGTTTAAAAGAGCAAAGTGCATGATAAACATGTTTGGGTTTTTCCAATTCAGTGCCAAAGCAATGCATTGCAAGCATTAAAAAACAGTGTCCTAATGGCGATAATCTAAAAAAAAAAAAGGCACAAATTAATGTTTGATGATTTTAAAGAATGGCTTTTGATGTTATAAATTATTATTATTATTATTATTATTATTATTATTATTATTATTATTATTATTATTATTATTATTATTATTACTGTTTAATTTTATTCATACAATAATCTTTAAAATAGGCAGTGGCGCAATAAATTAGCATGATCGCCTTTACAGCAAGAAGATCAGTTGGCATTTCTGTGTGGTTGCATGCAGTGGATGTATGATTGTCTGGGCATGTGTGGGTTAAAGTGTCACAAAGATAAATAAGTGTGTATTCTGCAGGTGGTTTGTCAAGCCATCTCACCTACATGAGGGATACCCAGAAATGGTATAGAAGTACCATAATAATGTTTGGGGGGTTGTTGTGTTGTAAGAGAAAAGGTGATAATTGCAACACAACCATAGCAACAAATCATGCCAAACACATCTTACGCTTTGGGCAAGGTGTGCATGGCTCTTAGATTGCCACAGACAGACTATATTTAGCTTTGTTTTAGCCAAGATATCTGTTTAAACATCTCGTCACCTTAGAATTGTAAGGTTCTATCTGACGTTTTTGTCAAAATTGAGTTATTGACATTCTTATTAAATGACAGCCTATTTACATTATGGAATGTTTTTTATAAGTTGTTTACATTTTAAGATTTTTTATTTAAAAAACAAATGTTACACAAACACTGTCTGGTATATGGAATGCAAAAACTGTGAAGCTCAATAACACAAAATCATTCAGAACGCAGATAGAACCTTATAATTCCAAGGTGACAATCTATCAAACACACAATTTCATTAATGTGATTAAACACATTTACAATTTATAGCAATATAATGCACACAAAAAGTGCTGATACAATCAAAATAACAATGCACCACAAACAGAATTAGTCCTCATTTCCATTCTCATTCCTCAGATATGTGGACGACAGGGCCTATGTCATATTCTCGCTGATGTATTGACACCACGAGCGGCGATCGTTGCTCAGAGATGGAATTCTTCAAAAGGCAAAGGCCGCTGCTGACATGTTCAATGTGAATTCACTATCATTCACTGGCTCGAGAAAACTCTTTTTCAGACCACGATGATCAAGATCTGGTGAATGACTGCAGGAGGAAGTACTTTTATTCAAAGACATTTTTTTTTTCTTTTTCTGATCAAATCTGTGAACATTTTTATATTAATGATTATGCCAGCGTTTTTTGTGCAGGGTCTGTTCTCCAGTTCAGTGGAAACTTCTGATCCATCTTATCCAGATACAAAGTAACTGAGCTAAAATTAATAGGGTTTTGAATTAATATTTGATTAGACTTTCTTGCGGGGTGTCAAATATTGTAACTTTTTCCCTAGCTTAAATTGATGTGTACTGTATGTTGTAGCGATTTTTTTAACTAAATATGTTTTAATTTAACACTATTTCACATTATGTAAAAAAGTAAAAGTCTCCTAGGATTGCCCGAGTGAAGTTTCACCAAGTTTTCAGTGTATTTTTTCTGCATCAGAGGTTGTGATTTCGAGTTAAGTTTATCTGTGGGGAAATGCATTGCTCCAGATTTGATGAGTAGATGTATTTGGAAGTTAATCTATTCCTCAATACAAAATAACTTTGTAAAAACCCATTTCCCTTGCATTTTATTTCCATCCGAAATGTCCATATGTTCAAATCCCAAATGTAATTTTCAAAACATGAAAAGAGACAATTCTGCTGCAAGTCAGAAGCAACAATAACAAGTCTGCCAGATCAGCAAACCACACTTACTTCTAAGCAAAAAAATATGGGCTCAAATAATCCTTTTGGTTTTAATCATATGTTTTGTCCCAGAGTTACATCTGCAGTGTTATTGTGTATTATTTACTTTCCATGATCCTTCCATTTATGACTTTGATATGAAATGTGTTGCATTTTGATTGGCTAATCTGATTGCATGCATAATGAGCATCTGTGCTTGAAGGCTGCGGTTGTTTTCCTTTCGGGTCTAATATATTTGCTGTTGTTCTGTCCTTCAATAACAGCCTCATTGGAAGGCTTTCATTAAAAAGTGACAGGTTGCCTGTAATGAAGTTTCACAGGAATAATTTCGACTGTCTATCTTCCTTGTTTCTTAAAAAAAAAATAGTCAATCAAAAATACACTTAATTTGTCCTATTGTTTATTAATCAATCTCTTGATATGGTGTTTTTGAGTTTGTGACTATGAGCTTTTAAGCCATAACTAACTTCCTTCAACACAGCTGCCTGGAAGTTTCTAGTATACCTAAAAAGAGCTTGATCAGCTGATTGAGGTCCCACAAAACATCTCTGGCTCAGCTCTGGCCAACACAATCAGCTTTTGTTTGGCCCACATGCCACAGTGAATAACGGTACATGACTGGACCAAGTCTGGCTTCCAGACAAGGGCCAAACAATATCAGCCAAGTTTATAAGCCATAACTAAGCCTGAACTGGGCCAGAAATGTTGGTGTGTCACGACTGCAATTGAAATTGATAAACCCATGAATCATTGTGCTCTAGGCACACTATGGGCGTGCTTTGTCTTGAAGCGGCCTGATTGGTAGAATTGATTTATTTTTATTTGAAAATACTTACAAGTTTTTTTGTTTTTTTGTTTGGGTCAAGATAGGCCAAGCTTACATGGGCCACATAATAATTATTAACATCTGGGCCAAATACTACAATTTATATCTGGCCCAATTATTGTAAGCCACCCTAAAGACGGTGCCACCTCTGCCAAGTCAGGGCCATGTTTGGTCCACATGCTGTATGCCAATGCTGGATGAATGCCTGCTGTGCCAGATTTATGCCAAATCTGGGCCAGAATTCTTTGCTACCTGAGGTGTGTCTAATTGGGGTTGGTGCTAAGTTTTGCAGGACAATGGCCCTCCAGTACAGAGTTTAGGTGCACCTAATATCTTATTTTAATACTTGCTGATCACTTTATTGTATTTATTTATTTATTTTTATTTTTTGGAATAACTCAATAAAATAAAGTCCATATTTGGGGGAACTTTTTATTTGGGATTGTTGGTAATAGCTTTTCTGTTCAAATGTGTAAAGAGATGTATAAGAGAAATTAAAATTCTGCAATCATTTACTCACCCTTGATTAGTTTTAAAACAGTATGGAGTTTTTGTTTATTTAACACAGAGTTCCCACTCTTATCCAAATATTAAATTCTCTGACTTTTCTCTGACTTTCACTGAGTAAAAGGCTGAATTTACATGACCTTTTGAGCACTGATCAGACAAAAAGACTATGGGCTGTATCATACACCCGGCACAATAAGGCACAAGACATGTTTGCCCCAATTTGCTCCATCATGTTGCAATTTTTAGACTAGTGTAACCTTAATTTTCCCATTTTCTGCCGTGTTGTTTAAATACAAAATCCATTTGCGCCACTTTGTGGACTCATGGGTGTTCTAGTCCAGAAAAGAGGTGTGTTAAGGCGCATTGTTGGTGCATTGCTGTTTTGAGAAAATAAAGTAGACTGTAAAGCAGGGCTAAAGTCCTGCGCAGAGTGCGTTAGTTGTGCACCTCGCACATTGCGACACGCAGGATGTACAGCAATACACAAATATCTTTACAAATGAAAAAGAACTAAAGGACTAAAATATTACAAAAATGATTACTTTTTACATAAATATAAAAACTACTGCCTTCATGTCTTCATCTCGGGGGGCTTTTTTTTTCATGGCATCTTGCTTTTGTATAATGTTGTTATTATTATTATTAGTAGTAGTAGTATGTATGCATATTCATATTAGTTTTATTAAAAACAATCTTAGATTTGTCCACCTTTTAGACCATATGGGGCATAGGATGTCTGTTTGGATATAACTCAGTTTTTTAACCACACTTTAATATTATTGTTCATTTATCTGTTTGCTGGAAATTACAACTGAATTTAGAAATAGTTTTGAAACAAATCCTTGTGCTCAGCAAGCAAAATAAATTAATTTAGGCTAATGAATGTCTTCAGTGGAGTGTACAACACTGTTTCCTCATCCACAAAAGAGAGAAAGTGAAAGTAAAGGCCAAATGGAGGAGGCAAATTTTGGATATGCCTTTAAAGTTTTTTGTATCCTGTGTTTTAGACCTTGTGCCTAGATCTTTAAAATAGAGCCCTTCATCTTTAATTATTAAGTCTGTTTAGGACACCATACTAAAGCTCAAAGCAAAGCTGGACTACAAGTTAGATTAAATTGCATAATTTAACTCAAGGGGCTTGTCAATCTTCTAAATTAGATTATAGCATTATTACAACATTGACTTGTATTTTAAATAATGATTTTTACACCATCTTACGACTTTAGATTTGTAATACCAAAATAATAATAATAATAATAAGAAGAAGAAGAAGAAGAAGAATAACATGATTTAATTTAATTGAAAATTAAAATTTTGCTGAACGGAAAGTAAAATGTAAAATGAATAACGAAAAGCACTGATATTCCATGGCCTGGATGAAATGAAATGAAATGAAATGAAATGAAATGAAATGAAATGAAATTAAATT